>NC_046986.1:4114177-4319177 GCF_009769545.1 Cyclopterus lumpus
GTCCCAGATTGATCATCTTGTCGATAGTGCTACAGGCTCACTGAGAATGACACTAGACTCGATAGCCCCTCTGAAGTCAGAAGACGGTGAGTCAAAGGAGGTTTGCTCCCTGGTAGAACCCTCAGACCCGCAAACATCACGAAAGCTTGAAAGCATATGGCGTTCCTCCCATTTGAAAGAATCACGCTTAGTTTTGCGAGAGTCTTAAAACATAGAAGTGCCGTTTATCATCAGGTCCAGGCTGCTTCGCGAAGTTTTCAACTGTCAAGTTCCTAGGTGTTTTGTGCAACTCTTGCCCAACTTGAAATGGCCTGGTACATGAACCCCGAAGGACTCTTTCCAACACAGCTCTATATTTATTTTTTTCCTTATTTGTTAATTGTTGGCTGGTTGGTCCATCCATCGGGTTGAAAACCTTCAAAACACAAAAAGCAAAAGTTATAGAGAAATGTAAATACACTTCCAACAAATGAATGCAAACAGTATGCAGTACTGGCGTTTCGAGAAAGCACATCAAAACATCAATATAAATTGAACAATCAACCAAGTACACTCAAACAAAAACCCAAACTCACACGCATTCAGCAAACCAATATGCATGCTGGCTGTGCTGCTAAGTTACCACTGTACAATTCATCAAACAATACATCCCTCCATCAATGATAGAAGCACTCCCAATACCAAACAATCATCACAATACATTTTTGTTACAGCACCAGTGGCTTCTTTCGTTGTACCATGAGTTGAATCCTTGCTTGCCTCTCTCTCTATGCTGAAATGTTTGCTGAGAGAGACCTTCCATTCTTCTTCTTCTTTAATGTTTATTGGCGGTTGGCAATCAACTGTTTTGGTGCATTACACACATATATATATATATAATTCCCCCAAAATAAAGGAAAAATATATTTAAAAAAAAATTTGAAACGGGGATTAGATTTTCCCAATAATATTTGTAATTCGAAGATACTGTTTTTTGCAGAATACCTACTATATCTAAATGTACTTTTTCCTTGCAGAGACTTCCAATTAGCTGTCATATTTCGACAGTGTAGTTTCCTCTTGCCCACAATAGTCACATTTGACTGCATCCCTTTGTAGCGTACTGTTTAGCCCAGTGTGTCCAAATCGAAGTGTTGATATCACTGCTTCCTCTCTCGTGTTCCTTCCTGTCCATCTCCTTTCTCCCACTTTCCTCTGAACTATGAAAAACCATCGCCCTTTTCTGTCCTCCTCCCATTGCTTCTGCCACCTTTTCTTTAACCTCTTTTTGCTGAAGTTGACTTCAACTTTTGGTATTTTCTGCAGCTTTGTCTGCCATTTCATTCCCCCTGACACCAACATGTGCTGGAACCCATAGGAACACTACTGTAAGACCTATCATTAGAATTCTGTATAATGTTTTTCTGTATGGTCTACTGTCTGAATGACTGTTCTGTAAGCTCTCTAATGATGAACTTGAGTCCGAACAAATGATTGCCCTCAATGGTCCTGTGTCCTCTATCCACTGTAATGCAAACATTATTGCCAGCATTTCCCCTGTGTAAACTGATACTCCCTGAGTAATCCATCCATCCATCCATTTTCAATACCGCTTATCCTCATTAGGGTCGCGGGGCGCTGGAGCCTATCCCAGCTGACATAGGGCGAAGGCAGGGGACACCCTGGACAGGCCGCCAGTCCATCGAGGGCATCCCTGAGTAATCATTTTACCTATTTTGATATTAAGTTCTGGCACTATTGCTACCTTGTTTACTAAATTATTTGATGCGTCTGTGAAAACCTGGACATAACTGTGGTAACTGTCAATGTGTGTCTGTTGCCTCAGGGAGTATCCACGGTGCTATTGCTGGCAATGGAACTGTTGGACTGAAGTTTAATTTGTCAATGTTCATTTATTTTGCGTTCTGTGCTACTGTCCATCCAAAGCTTCTTGTCTCCCTCCTCTCCAAAAACTTAATGCCAACTGCATCCTTCGTAATTCTAGAGGCATTTCACCCATTTCCACCTTTAGTGCTGCCGTTGGAGTTGTTTTAAAATGCCCAGTGCATATTCTCGTTGCCTGATGAGACCTTCCATTTGCAGCCTGTACTGGCATGCTAGTGGTGCTTTATGGGACTTGCAGTGTTTTAGGCAAAGTCAAGTGAGTGGATCTGATGAGGAACTGAAATGAAACTTGACAAATGGCAAAAACAGTAAGCCAGGACCTCAAGTAGGAGCCGAACATCAGCTCCATCACCAAGAAGGCTCAGCAGAGGATGTTCTTCCTGAGGCAGCTGAGAGGGTGATTGGCTGCAATCTGCCATCCCTCCATGACTTCGCCTCCAGGACCCTCAACGGGCAAGGAAGATTGTAGCCCACCGCTCTCACCCTGGACACAGACTGTTCAAGTCCCTTCCCTCAGGCATGAAGCTGCAGTCCATCAGGACCAAGACCTCACGTCACAAGAACAGTTTCTTTCCAGCTGCAGTCAGGTTCATCAACAAAGCCTGGGACCCCAACTAACTGACTCTGACTCTCACATCCCCAGGATAATAAAGACCAGGACCCCCACTAACTAACTCTGACTCTCACATCCCCAGGACAATTTCCAACACCCTTGCACAACTTTTCTTTTCTTACTAAAATGCATTAGCCACTTTTATTAAAAAAGATCTGCTTGTTTTAAAGTACTGTTATCTGTTTCTTATTTACCATATTTATATATGTATTGATTTTATTTGTATTGTTTTATTCTAAGTTTATTGTTGTTTATTGTTTTTATGTGTATTGTTTTATTCTATGTTTATTGTTATGCACCTTTCATCGAGTGAAATTGCTTGTATGTTCAACATACTTGGCAAATAAACAATTCTGATTCTGATTACATTTTACACTTTGATATTCTGAATTCAACCAATTAGCCTAAAACAGAATATAGTGCCTAGGACCCTGCAAGGGCAACAGCATGCAGACCCATTTACAATTTATGTGGCCCAAAATGAAAACTCCTGTGGACTGTATGGCCTAACCCAGTGGGCCTATATGGGCTTTCTAGTTGGTGACTTGCACTCCATTAAAACAGACACAAAAATAAATAAATTATTGAAATAGGTTTCCTTCAAATTGACCTTGAGAACAAATAGTTTACATTTATTGTTTTTAGAGTGTACAGCTAATCCAATTTACTAGCAAGGATTAAATGAAAACCATGATCCAAAAAGTTAGTTAAAGTTAGGGTTAGTTAAAGTTCGTGAAGTTAAGTTAGTTTGTTACTTAAAGTCCAAGATTGAGGGAAGTCAGTGAAGATGACCAGAAACAGAGCTTTAGTCCAAAACGCAGCCAGAACTCAGCCTCCTCACACCTCTGAACTTGGAGACGACTGAAGGCGCTGAACTCTGCTTTCCACTACTCCACAACCGTTCCTGCAGGAAACCTCCGTCTGATGGCATGCTTGTTAACGTTCTGCTGTATTTCATTTCTCTGCTCACTGCAGCTCTCAACCTGCTGGTCATCATCTCTATCTCCCACTTCAGGCAGAGATTAACTTTAAAACTAATAATGAACTGATACACATATTCATCATAGAAATGAACATCAATTACATGTCTTACTTTTAATGTGAATATAAATATAATATCTGTAATTTGAAAATATGATGTATTCCAATATAATGTTGCATTCTAGAACTAATTCATTGATGTTAACAAGCTACTATTGTTAACAATCTCAAGTGATGTTATCCTTCCTCTCCAGGCAGCTCCACAGCCCCACCAACCTCCTCATCCTCTCCCTGGCTGTCTCAGATTTCCTCGTGGGCCTTCTGCTGATGCCGGTTGATATCCTTTTTGGAGAAACCTGCTGGTACCTGGGTGACTTCATGTGTGCTCTGTTTAATGTTATCGATTATATCATTATTTCTTCTTCGGTCGGAACTATGGTGCTCATATCAATTGATCGTTATTTGGCTATTTGTGACCCTCTACATTATAACATCAGAGTTACTCTGGACAGAACGAAGATCTCTATCTGCCTGTGTTGGATTTTCTCTGTTGTTTACGGTATTGTCATGTTGATGGATTCTCTGATACATTATGATTCAGATCGTATCTGCTACGGAGAATGTTTTATTGTCCATACTTATATCACAGGAGTTGTTGACCTTGTCCTCACCGTTATCGCCCCCATTACTATCATCATAGTTCTGTATATGAGAATATTTGTGGTGGCTGTGTCTCAGGCTCAAGCCATGCGGACCCACATTGTATCGGTCACACAACAGCGTCCAGTGGGTGTAACTGCTAAGAAATCTGAGCTGAAAGCAGCCAGGACTCTTGGTGTTGTTGTGGTTGTGTTCCTGATCTGCCTTTGTCCATTATACTTTTCTGCTTTTTCAGCCATGAACCTATCTTCGACATTTGTAACCTGGCTGTTCTTTTGTAACTCTTCTCTGAACCCACTTATTTATGCCTTATTTTACCCCTGGTTTAAAAAATCTATGAAACTCATTTTAACATTTAAGATACTTCAGCCGGACTCTTGTGATATGACAATACTTTAGAGACAAACCAGTCCATGGAGATGGAAATGTATTTGCTATTGTATAGCTGGATATACTAAACTAAAGTCAAAAGTTGTAAAGGCTGGAGACAGTGTTGTTTTTATATGGTAATATTTTTACTTCATATTATTCCGGATTTGCACCTTATTGACAATTTATATTTCTAATTGCGCTCAAGTCCTGTATTATCTTATTACATCTTAAACATTTGTGAATCATGATCTTTAATAGACAATCAAGTGTGTATGGAAATATAAATATATTCAGTGTTGTATAGCTGGATACACTGAAGTAAAGTCAAAAGACGTAATGGCCGGAGACACATTGTTGTTCTTATATGGTAATGTTTGTATTTCATATTATTCTAAATGTGCGCCTTAATGAAAATATATATCTCTTTCTGCACTCCATATAATCACACTCTTTTCTACTTGAGAAATAAAGCCAAAGTGGAAGCGCCAAAAACTGTTTCCTCAAATGGCCACTTGAGGCTGGCTCCAAAAGCGAGTCCATCCCCCTAGACCACTATGTTAAAATGGCCAACAGCTCCAGCTAACTAGTCAAGCTCTACATGATGATGTTAAGAGGCTGAGTGACAGAGTGAGCAGGACACCTTCAAGACGAGGTCCTGCTTCGCCAAATATGTTATTTACACCTGTGAAGGAAAGTAACGATTAGGAGAGAGTTCAAGATCTGTGGCCAGATTGGGGAAAAAGGGACAGAAAGACAGACTCTCATACACAAACCTGACGCATCAGATTGAGGCTGAAGTCATGGAGGCTGTGATCAAATCAATCAATCCAGGTTTGAGTATTCGAGATAAGGTCAAGATTAAAAATGACCTCACCCTGCTACAGTTGAAATCAATTTTAAAGGGGCACTTTAAAGAGGACAGCTCTACTGACCTACAGTATATCACAAGAGAGTCGCGAGTCCCCTCAAAACTTCCTCTTTAGGGCCATTGAGTTGAAAGACTCTCCCTAACTTGGTCAGATGAACAATACAGCCCTGAGCTCATCCAGAAGAAATTCTTGAGGCTTCTCAACTCAGGACTCTCGGAGCAAGCGGCCGATTGGTTCACGAGCTACCTTGAGAATAGGTCTCAGTGCATCAGATATGAGGGTTTATCCTCTGATATTGCAACCATCTGTAAAGGTGTGCCACAAGGCTCTGTATTAGTTTTTTTAGGTCATTCCATGGAGTAATGGAGTAAGTAGTCTGTGGTGGTGGCACTAGAGATAATTTCATATACACTTTAGTTTGTAAAATGTGTGAAAGGCCCGTTAAAACAGGAAAAAGAGTACTGTATTACCCCTTCATGTCTTTAGCTGCAGAATCACAAAATCACAAAATGCCAACATCCCTCCATTATCCGGACAACTCCACAAAACAAATTCATTCTTGTTACAGAATTCCTCAAACCTGGGCCCCTCTTGCTAAGAGGAGATATGTTAGCCACCACACCACCATGTTTGCCTCACAGGAGTCAGGCAAAATAAAAGAGTAGCTAGAGTAGTTGAATTTTTCCAAAATGCTTCAGTGTTGCATTGAACCAGTACACAATGTAAAGAAACATATATGATTTGAATGTAACAGTGTTTACATAAAAAGACATTCTGCCAAGACATGACTAAATTCTCACCAGCATGACCAATTTGTCTGTCGAATTTCAGCCACCATGTGTCTTTCTAAAGCATGTTGGTCTGACATGAGCCAGGCTGCAGTATCTTAAGTGTAACAATGAGCTTGATAGCTTTTCTGAACCAGGGTTTAAAAAAAGGCATAGATCACAGGGTTAAGACAGGAGTTGAAATAGAACAGACATGTTACAAAGAAAGCAGATGAGGCATTAAGCAAGGTGTCCTGGCCTGTGAGCAAAACACTAAAATATGGACAGATGCACAAAAGAAACACAACAATAACAACACCAAGAGTCCTGGCTGCATTTCAGACACCTACTGAAGACGTGTCGGATTTTTTGCCAAGAACACCATTTGAAAAGTGTTTTAAAACATGTTGATTTTTAAAGTCTCAGATTTTCAGGTCGGGACTAACAGAGCTGAGGGGCAATGACAGCAAAAGCCCACTAAGGGACTTGGGGACAGCCAGCAGAGCCTTGCCTGTGGATCTCAGGCTGTGCTCTGCTCAGAGGGGGCAGCAGTTCAGCAATGTAACTGGGAGCTAAACCGGTAATGGCATTAAAGGTTCAATACTAAAATGTATTCTAAAACCTACCAGTACTGGGGTTTTGAAGAACTTTTTATCTAGTATTAAATCCATCAGCAAAAGGCGTGAGATGGTTTCTAGGTTAAACCCTGTGATTACTAGATAAATATAAGTATGTTATTTGGGTTATACAGTGGAAATTATAGGTTCAATTTAACAAAACACCTTGCATAATCATAGTATTATTATTACATGAATATATTATTGAAAACACACATTTTGCTTATGATTATGTCCTGTTCGAGACATATTTGTATAATTCAGTCAAACTCATGCACAAAGATGAAATAGACAAGGCGTATATCACTTTATTAAAAAGAGAGACAAGCGACAGAGAAAGGGCCAAGCAGTATACAGACTATTTTCAGATTATAGTTTGGATCAGTCATTGCAACATTTAACTTGATTCTTATGTAATACAGCTAAACAAATAATGTATACTAATGCCCACTCACATGGTTTTAAATTGTTTTGTTTTACAATATTTGCTATTTAAACATCTTACATGCACATATTTAAGTCAAAGAAATAATTTCTGGACCTGCGTATATATTTATATAAAAACAGGGTTAATGAGGTTTGAGCTATAGGGTTTATTGTGTAGCCACGGAAATAACAAGCTTTTCGGTGAAATCCACCCAAAATGATTTGCAATTGTGACTGATACTTGTAGAGAGAGAGAGGGTTGTTAAGGTTTGTTACGTCATCTAAGTCAAAGATGGTAGCCTTCTGGTCTGCAGGACTAAGAAGAAATAAAACGTGACCAAAACTGCAATTCGAATAAAGCGATGTGCCGATAAGAGTGTGACAGGGAAGAGAGACGGCGTCAATGTATCTCTGTGTTTCTGTGACAGAGGGAGGGGAAAAGATTTAGGCCGTGTGAGAAAAAGTGTTGTTTAACATTTTCTCCAATTTACATTTAAATCATCAGTATTCTAGTCTTCATTCTTATGTTGCGTTCAGAACAAAAGCGTTGCAAATTTTTCTCGAGAGTAGATTCCATGGAAAGTCAATGCACAGACGCGAATGGATGTCAATATTCGCAACGCTTTTGGTGTGAACGCAGCATTAGAATGCGTAAGGCCTCAAGGCAATCAATATTTATTTTTTTCTCTCCTGACTTCAGAAGTTGTAAGGATTTACGAACTTGCATTTTAGGTCATTATTACTATTGTTTGGCCACCATTCAAGTGCATGTGCCATCATCCGGTGGCCAAAACATCGAAAGCTTATTTTCTTATCAGAGTCAAGGTACATTGGAGTGATTTTGTAAACTTGCATGAGAGAGAACAGATTTTATTTCCCCTCACACTGTGTGGTCCAACCAAACTGAGGCTAATTAAGTACAGTTGCTGATCAGTTTCACAACTACAATGTGCTTCAAACAAAACTGTCAAGTGGCCCTTCGTACTATTGTTTACACTTTCAGTTTCAAAAAGGTTGGTGACCCCTGCTCTACAGCATGTTGGTCTGACATGAGCCAGGCTGCAGTATCTTAAGAGTAACAATGAGCTTGATAGCTTTTCTAAACCAGGGGTAAAAAAAGGCATAGATCACAGGGTTAAGACAGGAGTTGAAATAGAACAGACATGTTACAAAGAAAGCAGATGAGGCATTAAACAAGGTGTCCTGGCCTGTGAGTACAACACTATAATATGGGCAGATGCACAATAGAAACACAACAATAACAACACCAAGAGTTCTGGCTGCTTTCATTTCAGATTTTTTTGCAGTTACAGTCACTGAACACTTGAGAGAGAAAGATGTAATCTGAGAGCGCATGGCACGAGCCTGAGACACAGCCACCACAAAAACTCTCATATACAGAACTATGATGACAGTGACAGGACCAATAAAGGACAAAAAAATATCTGCAAGACTAGCAATGTAGTTAATGACAACAACACACTCTCCTAAGCAGGAATTATACCTGCCTGGTTGTTCCAGGTTATTCTTCAGCAGCAGACTGTTAAGGAAAATAGAAAATATCCAACACAGACAAACACAGACTTGAACTCTTTTTTGTGTGACTTTGTAGGAATAATGTAGAGGATCACAAATAGCCACATATCGGTCAACTGCTATGAGCACCATGGTTCCTAATGAAGCAGAGGTAATAATATAACTCAGAACATTGTACAAAGTACACATGAGTTTACCGAGGAACCAGCAGCCGTCTATGAGCACCATATGAAAAAACAAAAGGGGACCCACGAGAGAATCTGAGACAGCCAGAGAGAAGAGGAGGAGGTTGGTGGGTGTGTGGAGCTGCCTGGAGAGATAAGAGAACAACATGCTGATCATTATTAGTAGCTTAAATTGTGATTAAAAGATAAAAGCAATGACTAAAACACATAAACATATTTCCCTGAAAGATATGTTATTATGTTTTCTTTCGTTCCATCAACCATTTCCTTTCTGTATACCAATTTTACTAAGAGGTAAAACATTTGAATACTTGAAGTGGGAGATGGAGATGATGACCAGCAGGTTGAGAGTCACAGTGAGCAGAGAGAAGGAGGGCAGTAAAATGTAATTGAGCATAAATACATAGTGAGGACGCATGGGCTTCCTGCAGGAGGAGTTGAGGAGTTGTGGAAAGCAAAGTTCGGCTTCTTCAAGGGTTTCCATTCTCAGGAAGAGACGAGATGATGCTGAGCTCGTCAGACAACTGATTGATCTATTTTCTTCCTCCACATCCTCCTTCTTTTACTCTGGTGACAACTTAGTGACATCAGTCGGAGTGACTGAACTTCCCCCTGACTGTTTCATCTATCTTAATTGGATGTTTTCCTGTATTTCCCCTCCACTTTTTTCCTTTTTTTCC
The DNA here is from genome assembly GCF_009769545.1 of Cyclopterus lumpus. NCBI lineage: Eukaryota > Metazoa > Chordata > Actinopteri > Perciformes > Cyclopteridae > Cyclopterus > Cyclopterus lumpus. Next base: position 4,123,768 of record NC_046986.1, read on the forward strand.
TAAACAATTACAATTTCCATCATACTCTTCAACGGGGAACAGCAAGGCACATCACATTGCAAAGTGTCATTTATTTTCGTCTTGGACAGTCGGAACCAAGACGAAAATAAGGGAGAGCACAGCGTCTGGTTACTATCATGCCATGAACCTGAAAAAGCTATAGATAAAAGCATATTTTCAAACCTTTTGCAATAAAGAGATTTAACTTGATGGGTTCGTAGTTATGTCATGTGTTGTTGAACGTATGCCCCTGCACTGATTCCCTGCTTCCCCACCTCAATAGTTTTCTCTGATCACTACTCAGGAAACCCCTTTATATGTTTCTGATCTCCAGTCACCTCTGCCAGGTTGCATCTGCACCTTCAGGCCCCCAATTGCTCAGACAACAAGATTCATCTTCAGCTGGACGCTTGTCCCAGTCTCCGGCTGGATGTCCCCTTTCCCCTCTTGTTAATCTGCCAATTAGCTCTTCTATTAGACTCCTAAATGTCCCACTCTCCCTCAAACACATTCTTACTCCCAATTCTTCAAATTGAAATGCTTGGTCAGTGGTGCTACAAACTATGACACTCTAAGACAAGGTACCCCTCTCGTATCAGTTTTGGACGCATCAGGGACAGTGTCAGTTTCCTGCATTGTGACTTGTTAAAATCCAATTCCTTGTTCACAGTACAGTTTCTCCTTGTCACATACATACAGTCTCATTTCAAAATAAACTTGAAATGTTGGGTTACTTAGTTTTTAGGTTTACTTGTACAACAAAAGTGCTTGGATCTGGATTAAGTCATAAAATACTTAAGAAAATTAATGAAAATAAGTAAATGAAGACTTGGTTTCCAGCAAAACACAATAAGTAGTCTACTGAGTGAAAGGCCAGTGTTTGTTTGACCATTCGAACCACAGTTCCCACTTACCCTACACATACGTTCTCACTCTTTATACTTCGTCAGTTGCTCGGACTGTCTAATAATGATGCAGATGGGTCTACTTTGGTTTATGTCTCTCCCCTATATAATCTACAGTAGGGACGGCGAAGCGAGAGAGGAGAGCAGGGACACATTCTGCCTGAGCGGCAGACAAGATACGACAATCGGCCTATGGAGGAACCAGACCCAGCAGGTGCGCTCGGGAACGACGCCGAGAGCGCACTGCCAGAGAAAGCATGAAAGTGTAGCAACCAATAAAGCAACGTGTTGAGAACGCTATCTTGACTGCGGAGTATCTTTGTTCTGGGGAAGACTCGCGGGGCAACAAGAACCTGTTACACGGTGTTATGTGGTATATTTTTTCAAGTAGACATCCAACAACCAAGGTTAATAAACATATTTGGACTGGGTTGTAAACGCAACAAAGACTAACTAGAAGTAGTTGCTTCCTTATTTCCTGTTTCTGTGATTCTGCTGTAACTCGGTTTTGGGAATGACTCTACCCTCCAAGCCGAGTCTGTAGGTTCCGTTTGTTCTTTATGTCTGCCGGCAAACTTCCTGTGTAGTGCCATCTGTGCTTCTGGCCTCTTGTTCCATGTCCTGAGCTGCTCCACCGATCTCAGTCAACACAATCACATCATCTGCAAAAGGCAGAAAAGTAAGGTCATCAAACTGGATTATCTCTTAACTCTGGCTGCACCTTAAGATCCTATCCATCTCTGTGATGCCCTGCCCTGATAAGTTGCAACTGTCTGAATGTTGTGTGAGGTGTGCACAATCTCACTGCACATTCATCCGTGATACATACCAGTTAATGTCAGGAAAAGGGCATACTGATATATTTTGTTTGTACACATCAGAATACATTTAAGGTCTGTCAGGCAGTCTCCCCCCGATCTTATTTAACTCACCACAGTTCAGTTTACAGCTTAACCCGAGTGTCCAAGGCATATTGCGACAGATCTGATAATATGATCACAAAATCCATTGATCTTTAGCAAAAGGTGTTCTAGTACCAAGTGCCTTCATGAATCACCCTCTGCTATAACCTGGTGTTTCTTATGGCCAATCCATAACTGGCACATAAGTCCAGTAACAAAGCAGCACTGGTTTTCACACTGAGCAAGCGATTCATCCCAATCCTCCCCCTTCAGGTTCCTCTATCATTGCCCATGTGTTGAAGACCTCCGGCAGAAGTAGAATGTCCCTCCAGATAAGTTGCCTCTCCAGGAGTTTGGTTCCCACCAATTCGACCACTGTGGTCCAGACCTTCATATTTCTGACTCAAAACAACTTGAATTTGATGGAAAAGATATTGTACAATTCCAAGATTACCGTGCTTATTTGTCATTGCTTAAGTGTAGGTAAGTGGGTGTTGACGTAAGGAAGTTGATGATCTTGTACTTCCCTCAATACGGTGTTTCTTTGATTATGTCAACAATTTGAGGATACCGGACATGCAGTTGAATCCATGTGAAGCATGAGTTAGACTACTGCCTGTAGTTCATAGCCATACATACTTCGAGAGACATTATCTGATTGATCACTTCTCTGTGATTGCACTCCATTAAACAGTGTCCAATGATGTCCAATTTTAATTGTGTAACGTCCGGACCTTCTGGGTAGTTTGGTTGTCACTGTCTGTTTCTGTTCTGTTTTCTGTCACTCACCTTGTCTTTGGTTTCAGACAACTCCCTCCTCGGGTGCCTTCCTCTTGTGTGATTGAAAGCCTCACCCTCATTGTTTCCACCTGTGCCTCGTTGCCTGCCTTCCCCAGTGTATTTAGTCTGTCAGCTCCTTGTTCTTTGCCAGTTTGTCTCCATACGTACTATGAGCTTACCAGCGATTTCCCCGGTGTATCTTTCCTGTGCTTTAACCTGTTTTTTTTCACTGAGTATTTGCCCTTTTATCCAGATACCTATCCCTGTTTTGACTGATTCCCCGTGTACCGAACTTTCCTCAAGTAAAACTTTGTTTTTGCACCTGACTACCAAGCCTTGTGTCTGCTTTTGAGTCCTGCCCCCTGTGGTTCCCAGTTCCCTAACAGTACAAACTGTCCACATATGTGGCATATTATTACTTAAAACTATATAATTTAAAACTGTAGCCAAGCTGTAAATATTAGGACCTTTCTTGTTCTTGTTCTTGTACATAGTACCACCTTTCTGTTCACACTACCACCTTCTGTATAGTGTTTTCTTTTCTAATTTTTCTATTTCTTTCTTATTAAAGTGTTATTTCTGAACTGTTGACTCGGAGAGCCCTGCACAAGATTTCCAATGCGTCTGGACTGTTGGTCTAGGCACAAATGGCAAATAAAAACTTGAAAGTTGAATATGGACTCTGTGGAGTCCAACACTTTACGAGCCGCCGTTCAGGCTCAGGGTGGTCATATTCTCCGGCAGTAGGAGCAACTAGCTGTCCTCCGTCAAGAGATGAAAGACATGGCGGAGAGACAGCTGAGTGTGTTGGGGGCCAGATCCACTTACTGGTCGAGAACGACCAGAAGCTCTAGACACCGCCAGCACCTAGACATCCAACAAAGGCCCCTGTCCCACCACCCACGCCGCCTCTTGCTTCTGCCCCAACTCTGTCTCCTCACCTGTCCAGACCCGAACGGTTCTTCGGGGACTCCGGCGATTGCCGGGTATTTTTTGGTTCAGTGCGGCCTGCTCTTTGAGCTCCAGGCTGCCCCCTATCCCACGGAGAGAGCCAATATGGTATATATCATCTCTCACCTCTTGGGTCGAGCCGAGTCCTGGGATACTGCCGAAGTGGAATCGGAGGTCGCCGTTATGCGATTCATTGGACATATTCACTGAGACACTCTCTAGAATTCTTTAGCATACCGTGCCTGGTAAAGAGGCTGCCAGGACCATATCTGGTTTACAACAGGGGGAAAGAATGATCTCGGACTACGCGATTGAGTTTTGGACCCTTGCTCGAGACCTTTCTGTTTGGTCTTTCAACCACCTCAAGGACCAGCTTATCCCCTTAGAGCTCCTTCCAGGCCTAGACTCGGTCATCGCACTGGCGATGAAGATTGTTAAGAGACTTTTAGAGAGGGAGAGAGTCAGGCGGGACATGTCACTTCCGGTCCACAGGAGGCAGTCCGCTCCCGCAGCTCCTTCCTAGTGCTCCTCCGACCCACGCACGCTACCCCTCCGCAGTTTGGAAGGACCAAGCCGACACCAGAAGAACAACAGCACCTTCTACTGCAGTCAGATGGGGCATCGCATTGCCTCTTGTCTGGCAAAAGACCGGGCTCATTAGTGAAGAAGAGGGCACTGGTAAGTCATATAGCCCTGTCCGTAAGTCCCTCTGGTTTATTCCCCAAAGTTTCACTTCTCCAACTTCCACTCTGTCAGATGGTGTTGGTGGATTCCGGTTCTGACGCTAACCTGATGGACAGTAGATTGGGTCGCAAGTTGGGGTTAGAGTTTCTTCCACTCTCCAAAACCCTGGAGGCCAGCGCTCTCGACGAGCGTCTACACTCCCGGGTAACTCACATATCCTCTGTACAGCTAAGCTTCCCTGACCACCAGATGGAGACTTTCTGCTTTCACCTGTTCCAGTCCCTGCAACACCCCCTTATTATGGGCTTCCAATGGTTGTCCCCACACAACCCCCATATGGACTGGGCTTCGGGGCAGTGATCGCATGGAGGAGGGAGTGTTCAAAGAAATGCTTCCCCACAAGAACACCTCTGACCTCTTTACTACCTACTCCTGAGCTGCTGCCTTTGCTGGATTCTGACTACCAAGGTGCCGGCATGCTACCATGACCGTAAGGAGGTCCGAGCCACTTCTCTGTCTCCACATTGGGAGTATGATTGTGCCATCGACCTGCTCCGTGGCTATTCTCCCCCTAGGGGAATACTCTATTCTACTCCAATATGTCACATATTCAACAAGTGCTTAATATACGGTGTATGCACAACGGTCTGGAAAGTGGTGAAGATGATTCTAATAACAAAGGACAAGAAATCAGCCTTCACATGTTCAAATACCCGTCCAATTAGTATACTCCCCATTTTGAGCAAATTATTGGAGAAAATATATTTCAAACAAATACAGGATTATTTTATTCGGAATAAACTCATTACTAGCTCCCAGCATGCATACAGACAGTTTCACTCAACAGCAACTGCAACTTGCCCAGCTAACTGATGATTGGCTGTGTAGAGTTGTAGTGGATTTTATATATACTTGCACATGTAAATAAGAAAATTAGTTTTAAATGTATACATAAAGAAAGATATGATAACTAATAAGGGATATTATGAAGAATATTCTGGAGGAATGTATTATAAAGCATAAGAGATGATCACTGTTTTATTATTGTAACTGTTTGTTGATGACAGTTGATGATAGTTAAAATGGATGCCAATTGAAACCTGAGATGTTACGTTTATTCTGAAGGCAGGATAATACGTTTTATTCTGGAGGAAACTTCCTGTCCTTGACCGGAAGTGTGACGTTTGACCCCGCCATCTTAGAATGAATTAGCCTAACGAACAGATCGGCTGCATTCTTTAAACTAGCCAATTGTACTAACCTTTAGGTGTGAACTCATTTGCATGACTATACTAACAGCCGTAGCCTTTGTTATGGAGTTCAGAGTTCTAACTGGAGTCGGGGAGCCAAGACAGCACCTGGCTCACGGAGCTCCTGGCTTAAAGAGGAGCTATGGAGACCTGAGTCCGTCTGTGGCGCCCCTTCTCATTCCAATTCCTCGATCGAGAACCTAATTGACTCTCATCTTTGCCATTAAATATTGTTAAACTTTAATTCATTGAATCCAGAATTTTCCTGCGGCCCGAGGTTTTGAAATATTCTTTCAGCTGATACAGATGGACAATAAGAAAATGGTCGGCACAGTCTTGCTTGACTTTAGTGCTGCATTTGATGTAATAGACTATGATATTATATTTACTAAACTTGAAAGTTAAGGATTCAGCATTATGGCACTCTCTTGGATAGTCGGTTATCTTTCTAAGCGATCGCAAAGAGTCTTTTATAATGGTAGTTTATCAGATAGATACGTTAGCTGTGGGGTTCCACAAGGAAGTTGCTTAGGTTCCTTACTCTTTTCTATTTTCACAAATGATCTCCCTTTGTCAATTAAGAATGCCAACATGGTAATGAATGCAGATGACACAACACTGTATAGTTATGCTTCAAACAAAAATTAACTTGCAACCATTCTGAATCAGGATCAGGATAATGTTGACACAGCTTCACCTGCCAATGTCAGGTGTAGTGTTGGACGAACAGTTTTCATGGTCGGAGCACATTGACGGCATTGTCACTAAAATGGGGAGGAGCATAGCTATGACCAGAAAGTGCTTTACTTATTTAACACTCTCTATTGTTTGTCAGGTGTTACAGTCCTTGGTCTTTTGTCATTCATATGGTCAGCAGCTGCTAAGAAGGACATGAATAATATCTGCACTCTCGCCTATCATGGTTCTCAGTGGAAATTAAACTTCACCTTCTCATGTTTTTTTAGAAAGGTAGTATTTAATCAGACACCTGAATATTTCGTCAATCAGTTACAATATACATGTAACAGACATAACCATTACAGAAGGAACGCTAGATTAGGTCACTTGATATCTCCAACCCCAAGAACAAACCTTTTTTTTATTTATTTAAAACACAATTAAAGGCCCACCTCAGGGCATCAACCACTTATTAACTACTTGACATTATCACTTTTGTAGACTTTATTTACTTTATTTATTATTACTCTGTTTGTGCTACTTTTTAACTGTTTGTTTCACGTCATGTTTTGGATGTTTGTATGTATTACATGTTGTCCTTTCTGTGGATCCCAGGAAGATTAGCGGCCACTAAGGCGTCAGCTAATGGGAATCCAGTTAATAAACAAAACTAAGCTACTTTCTTTTAATTTGTTCTGTATACTTTATGTATTTCAGTGTATTGTAAAAAGTCCTCTATAGTGGTGATTGGAATAAAAATACACAATTCTAATGTTTGGAAAATAAAAGATTTTTATTCTCAGAAAATCTTTCTGCTGGTTAGAAATATTGTTTGTAAGTTAAACAGGTCATAATTACCTCTCTAATATGTATGTTGCTCTGAAAACACCTGCTTCAAAGAACTGGATTTACTCAAGTTTCTCACCACAACCATTATAACGTTATAGCTTGAACACACCACAATGTTTCTAAATGGAACCACCACACCAGAGTCGTATAGCTCTCCTCCAAACTTAATACCAACAACTGTTGGTGTCAACCTCCTGCCGATTTCAACAGAGAAGTTTTGTTCATAATGTTTCAATATCAGACGAGCAACTAGAAATCAGCTAGGCCAATCTCCAGATTGCATGTTAATAAATAAATAAAGGCCGATAAATTATTGTCAGTAAAGCTTTTTTTCACACTATAATGTTTATACTGTTTAATTAATACGTGGTTAACGTGACTCAATGGTATTTATTTATTTGTTCACTCTGAGTGAATCAGTCATCAGATGAAAAAATAACTCAACCCTCATAGACAATTTCACATATCTCGTTACCTCTTTAAATAGAGCTAAACTAAAATTCCTATCCCATTCAACAATTGCCATATAATTCAAAAGCATAATCCATTAGATTTCAATAGTTTTAAATATTTTGAAGATGCTTTTCACCATTACTGAAACAGTCTTCCTCATGAGTCAAGAGAAAGCACGTATTACCTGATTTTTAAAAAAGAAATAGAGAGATGCTTAAAGCAAACTAAACCTGAAATCACAAGTAATCATACTACCTCATCTCTGGCACTACAGTTACATACTTTTTTTTTTTACAAATCTGCTACTTTTGTAAGGACTTTATGTATTTCAATGTATTGTAAAATATTTCTGGAGGGATTATATCTCCCGGCTGGCCTTGGAACGCCTCGGGATCCCCCAGAATGAGCTGGAAAGTGTTGCAGGTGAGAGGGAAGCCTGGGTCGGCCTGCTGAACCTGCTGCCACCGCGACCCGACCACGGATAAGCGGGTGATAATGGATGGATGGATGGATGTAAAGTATTGTGCTCTACAATGTTGTAGTCTGGTGTTGGCTTTTGCATTCTACTGATATTAGCACACCAAACTTTAATAACCTGACCAGGCAAAAATGAGCTCTCTCAGCTAACTCTAGCACATGTGAATTGAAGTGGAAACTTAAATGTTGATTAATGTGGACTGTCTGTAGTAAATAAGTTTTAAAAAATGAATAAAACTATCCACATTTCTGTTCAGGTTTAGGGTCTAATCTTAGACCCCATGCAGCATCACTCTAACGCATGTTGGCCAGACAGGAAGTGGGCTGCAATATCTTCAGAGTAACTATGAGCTTAATTGATTTTCTAAACCAGGGATAGAGAACAGCATAAATCAGAGGGTTGAGACAGGAGTTGAAATAGAACAAACAGATTACAATGGAAGTAGATAAAGTATTGAACAAGTTATCTTGGCCTGTAAGAGTGACACAATAATATGGGGAGAGACATATCAGAAACACAACTACAACAACACCAAGATTCCTGACTGGCGACTAGCTAAGTGAGTAGATGACTGATTTCATGATGGAAGCAGAAATGGAAGCTCCTGCTACTCCCGCAACAAACGACGTTGGTGACGAAGACCAACACCGGATTGGAGTATATCTCTGGCGGAGTAGGAGGGGGAGACAAGTGTCTGATCTTCGTCGTGACTGTGTGTCAGTGATTAGCAGGTCCGTCTTTCAATCAGGGGGTTGGCAGTTCAATCCCTGCCCTAGTCGATGTGTCCTTGAGCAAGACACTTAATCCTAAATTGCTCTCTGTAGCTGTTTCTACAGTGTATGAATATAATGTGATGTAATGTATGTCGTTTTGGATAAAAGTGTCAGCTAAATGACATAATTTAATTTTAAAAAGTATTGTAATTATAAATCTTTAAATGTAGTTATACATGGTGTATGTTAGGCTAACATTCGCTAGCTACCGTAAATCAAATGACACAATTAATGTAGTAGACAGATCGCTAGCGAGTTAATGAGCTGAGGAAGTGTTGACAGTTGTGAGATTTTGTTGATTTGAGTCATCTTAGCTATAATCATTGTAGCACTAATTGGCTAACGTTAGCTAACTTAACGTTAGCTAGCCACCACACCATAGGATTGACAGGAGTGGCGAGAGCGCAGCAGTAGGATTTGAACCGCGTCGGAGTGCGTTTGCAGGCTGTAGACGCAGCTGTCTGTGAAGCTGAACACACCTCTTCCTGCCTCAGCGGCCTGTGAAAGGCTATTTAGCATTGCAGGACCAGTCTTTAGCCCAAAAAGTTATTTTGAAGATGAACAGGCCAGTTTCAATAAATGACTGGCTGCTTTAGTATTGATCATGTTTTAAAATAGTTATGATGGTAGCAGTCGCCCAATTGCAGATTCATCTTGAACAAAACCTTTTCCTGTTATGTTCATATCAGGCCCAGAGGAGTTTACAAGTGTTACGTGTCAGTGTTGTGTTTTCCTCTCCCTCCATGTTTTCCTTTTCAAGTGCCCATCAGTGGCCACCTGTACAGGCCAACCCGGCTGCACCTGGGTTCCAGAAGGCCAGCTAGCCAATCAGCTGGGTTGGTGGTTATAAAAGGGAGATGGCCTGAAGAGTTCACGAGTGTCTTTTGTTTCTATGTATACGCTGACACTGCTAGAGGTGCAAGTTTGTGGTGGGAGGTTGAGGACAGTAGGTAAGTTTGGGGTACCCTGTACATTTGTGCACTCACGTAGGTACTTTGTGTCTAAAACATTAGACTATTGGTTGGTGCTGCCTCTGTATTGTTTCGATGGACTTTTATTAGATATGCAGGTGAAGCCATTTTGTTTGTTTCTTTCTTCGAGGTAGTTAGCCAGGCCTAGTTTTGTTATCTTGATTTATTTTGTTTGGCACAACCACAACTGTCCCAACCTCTCCCACTTAGTAGAACTTTTGGGTTATTTGTTTAAACCGAGGCACAATAAATATTATTTTGAAACCGTTACTCCTCCTTTTGGCTTTTTTTCACTTATTCTTTGACTGCCATGTGTTCGTCTCCCCCCCCCCCGTCTCCCCTAGACCGAGAAGGTGACGTAACAACAAGGCAGCTGTTCTTGTTCTGCTGGCTGGTAATCATAGAAACTAATGAAAGCTAAGTCTGAGCTTTGGCTTCTTGACCAGTCTGTCACTACTAGTGCCCAGATGTGTAGGCGGAGGAACCCAGGAGTGTGGCAAGAAGGCTAGAGGTAGGGGCAGTCTGCTGGACTGGTAGACCACCGGAGTGAAGGGCTGAAGGCCAGCGACAGAAGTAGCCAAAGATCTGGCTGGGCATTGTGGTGTATTCTCCGCTTCCTTAGAAGATCAGCTTATAAGATACCGTTCCACATAGTTGCCCTTTTGACCTGTTGGAGAGGGGTCTGTCCCTGGGCCCGGAGGGCACCTGTTAAGAGGCCTTTGTGTGACCTTGTCTGTTACTTCTTAATCTTGATATATGGTACACATTCCTGTGTCTGAAAAGTAAGTGTTTAGATTGGGGGTTCCTGAGTCACGTTAGGTATCTCAGGAACTGAGCACGACAAAGTGGGTATATAACTGAGCTGCGGTGCAGTCTCAGTAGATCTTCCATTTGGCTGAGAAGCTTCTCCAAGCGATCTAGACGCTCGTCCTGACCTGTGATTCCTCTCTGTAATAAACTCTATTATAACAGAAAGAACAGTGTCCGCGGAGATTCCTTCATCCTCATTCTTCAACATCACTGCCGCTTGAAAGATACGACAGCATTGGCAGAGACAGCCAACAGATAATCTGACTGGGACGCATCGTCATTGAGATGACTTTAGTGCATAGGGAGTTTCCGGTCTCTCAACATCAGACAACCCCGCTCAGGTGACGCAGCCGGGACTCATCAGGCCTAAACTGGCATCCTCGTTAGGGGGTTGCAACAGTGGATCACCTATTTCCATTGTTTTGTTTGAATTCACAACGTTAACCTCGTGTTTAAAACTGCGCCCATGAGTCCTCATGTGACGAGCTGGGAATAAGAACTGGACATTAAACAATCCAAGAAAGCTCTAAAATGCACATGTCCTTAAAAGTGGCGCGCTATTTATTCGCCTTCCCGAGAGATCTCCTTGGTTGACTACACCAAGAAAATACAACTTAAACAATTACGTAGCCAAGAGGTCACGGTTTTTCTGTCAGCAACTAGCAGCTGTTGTCTTGGCCTTTTCTCGAACAGACACTTGAGCTGTCTGGATTTGACTTTTGGGACTGCCAAGCCACAGAAGGGTCTTTTATTTTGAAAAGAAAAAGGATGCAGTTTCGTGGAGAGAGCACTAACCAGATTAAACATTGCCAGACAAAGAGAGCTAGAAGTCTTTATTATACCGAAATTGATTCTTGCTAAGAAAATCTGCCTCCTACAAAATAATTTTCTCTCCATCTCTCTCTCATTCACACACACACACACACACACACACCCTCTACCTGACTTAGCCAAGCCCATGAGACTGGATTTGTGTCAACATCCGTGAAACGCTCTCGTTAAGGATTCACACCTTCTTGTATCGACGTCACATGATTGCAAACTCTTTAATCTCAGAGGGATCAGGTGTTAAGAAAATCATCCATCTTCCAAAGTAAACAGATGATGTCAAACAAACCCATGATGCAAACTCTGTGAGGAGACAAAAGAATGTAACACATGATGTAACAATTACACACAGTGCTCACTTTAATGTTTTTCATTTATTTACAATTCATGTAAGTCTAAACTCAGATTTCAGGGCATTGTTATTACTTACATGACAAAATTTATAATGAGAGCAAAATATGTGATTAGCTAACTGGCTGCTTCACTCATTGAGTCAATTGTGAAGTGTGATTTTAAATCTCCACAATCAACATTCATTATTAAACATAATGCCTTACGTTTCAGGTCATATCGGCCGTGCTGCGTGCACCTCTTTTATTATAAGCTAATGTTTTGTCAGTTGGTTTAGTTGGCTAAGTCACACACACAAGTTACACCTGTGCATTTGAGTGGTGCACCTCGTTTCAAATGGACGATGCATAAAAGTCAGATTAGTAAATGCTTTTGTTGAAACTTACCAAACAACTGGTGCAACCGGCTCTGTGAGTCAAAGTAGGCTGCATGCAAAAAGGACCAATACTTGAATCCCCTCAAAAGGTGTGTGTTTACGGTCTTGATGGCGTTTAACTTGACTATCTATGAATGCACTTTAAAGTCATTTACATGATGATACATTTTTTAATTATGGAATGAAACAAGTGGGCGGGGGGTGTAAAGGAGCTGTGACCATGTGTGTGTGTGTGTACCTGCTGTTGTGAAAAACTACAAAAAATGAATCATTTGATTTGGCGTAACAAGTCAGCAGTGTGTGAGTCCACATCCTGTTTTTCAGAAGTTTGTGTTTCTGTAAAATCTGTGCGGGTTTCTCTGAGACAAATGGAAACCACAGACGCAATCAGAATGTAAAAGCCTGAACTGTGTGGTCCACCTTTGGTCTGCTCCTTCTTTGAGAGATAAATGAAACTGGGTCTTGCTCTCCTTTTCCTTTTGGTTTTAGGCCTCGCAGAAAAATAATGTTGCTTGTAATCTTGCTTGTTTCCTTCAGACTTTGCATTAGTCAGTACTAGAAAGACCAACGCTTTGCTCCAGTGTAATATCTGTATCTCAACAACTCCCCGATGCATTGTCGTAAAGGTAGTCGATCATGGCCTCCAGAGGACAAAGCTGACTGACTTTTCCTCTGTAGCCGAAATAAGGTTATACGGTGGTTGTGGAGGAAAGCGCTAACCATTTCTGTGAGTATCGTGACCACCGATTGGACACTCACACCAACTTCACGGAAACGATTGGCCAGCCGTGCAGAGGCGATAGAGGAGTCGGGGTTTGTGCTTCTGTCGCTTTTCATGTGAACAGCTGACACGTCTTTCAGGAGAGACCATCTCAGGATCTGCACCGTTACCACAGGGCAGCGACCAGCGTTTCCGAAAAGTGAAACCTACGCAAAAGTGCCTCAAACGTGCATTCTTTGTCATGGCCACCAGGGTCTATGCTTCATGTGTTAAAGCTACATTCTCTCTCCATGGGACGACTCCTCTGGTTGTATAGAAGTCTATGCTTCATGTGTTAAAGCTGCATTCTCTCTACTGACCACCAGGGGGCGACTCCTCTAGTTGTATAGAAGTCTATGCTTCATGTGTTAAAGCTGCATTCTCTCTACTGACCACCAGGGGGCGACTCCTCTAGTTGTATAGAAGTCTATGCTTCATGTCTTAAAGCTGCATTCTCTCTTCTGACCACCAGGGGGCGACTCCTCTGATTGTATGGAAGTCTATGCTTCATGTATTAAAGCTGCATTCTCTCTCCTGACCACAAGGGGGCGACTCCTCTGATTGTATAGAAGTCTATGCTTCATGTGTTAAAGCTGCATTCTCTCTTCTGACCACCAGGGGGCGACTCCTCTGATTGTATGGAAGTCTATGCTTCATGTATTAAAGCTGCATTCTCTCTCCTGACCACAAGGGGGCGACTCCTCTGGTTGTATAGAAGTCTATGCTTCATGTGTTAAAGCTGCATTCTCTCTCCTGACCACAAGGGGGCGACTCCTCTGGTTGTATAGAAGTCTATGATTCATGTGTTAAAGCTGCATTCTCTCTCCTGACCACCAGGGGGCGACCCCTCTGGTTGTATAGATGTCTATGCTACATGTGTTAAAGCTGCATTCTCTCTCCTGACCACCAGGGGGCGACTCCTCTGGTTGTATAGAAGTCTATGCTTCATGAGTTAAAGCTGCATTCTCTCTACTGACCACCAGGGGGCGACTCCTCTGGTTGTATAGAAGTCTATATAAATGACTCTACTTCTCTTGATTCCCTCAGTAAACATTGTAAACATTTCCGAAAAGTGAAACCTACGCAAAAGTGCCTCAAACGTGCATTCTTTGTCATGGCCACCAGGGTCTATGCTTCATGTGTTAAAGCTACATTCTCTCTCCATGGGACGACTCCTCTGGTTGTATAGAAGTCTATGCTTCATGTGTTAAAGCTGCATTCTCTCTACTGACCACCAGGGGGCGACTCCTCTAGTTGTATAGAAGTCTATGCTTCATGTGTTAAAGCTGCATTCTCTCTACTGACCACCAGGGGGCGACTCCTCTAGTTGTATAGAAGTCTATGCTTCATGTCTTAAAGCTGCATTCTCTCTTCTGACCACCAGGGGGCGACTCCTCTGATTGTATGGAAGTCTATGCTTCATGTATTAAAGCTGCATTCTCTCTCCTGACCACAAGGGGGCGACTCCTCTGATTGTATAGAAGTCTATGCTTCATGTGTTAAAGCTGCATTCTCTCTTCTGACCACCAGGGGGCGACTCCTCTGATTGTATGGAAGTCTATGCTTCATGTATTAAAGCTGCATTCTCTCTCCTGACCACAAGGGGGCGACTCCTCTGGTTGTATAGAAGTCTATGCTTCATGTGTTAAAGCTGCATTCTCTCTCCTGACCACAAGGGGGCGACTCCTCTGGTTGTATAGAAGTCTATGATTCATGTGTTAAAGCTGCATTCTCTCTCCTGACCACCAGGGGGCGACCCCTCTGGTTGTATAGATGTCTATGCTACATGTGTTAAAGCTGCATTCTCTCTCCTGACCACCAGGGGGCGACTCCTCTGGTTGTATAGAAGTCTATGCTTCATGAGTTAAAGCTGCATTCTCTCTACTGACCACCAGGGGGCGACTCCTCTGGTTGTATAGAAGTCTATATAAATGACTCTACTTCTCTTGATTCCCTCAGTAAACATTGTAAACATGAGTTTTTGGTCTCAATCTCTAGTTTAAAGTCTTCTTCAATACAGCACGATGTTCATTTAGTAAATTATGTTTCTTACATAAGTTATCTTCATATTTTCACCCCGTTATCTCTATGACCGCTGATTTTTCTGAGCCTAGTACTGACATACTTATGGTACAGAAGGTGCTAGAAGACAGAAACAGGAAATGTTCTCACACGTTAGCGGGAGCCTGAAAAGTCAGACAGTAAAATGTGGCAACTTTTGGGTTGAAAAAAAACCATCAGAAAATTTAATTTTTTATATCTCAAGCTGAATCTGAGGAAGTCGTTCATACTTTTTGTCTCAAACAGATTACTGACAACAACTGCATTGCCCTGTGCTTGATTACCAAACAAACAATTGGAGGGTTTTAATAATAATATTCTGTCTCTTGAAAAGCGCTATATAAATGAAAGTCTTTCAGCTTTGTAATACAGTGTGTGTTTACAACACACACTGTATTACTAAGACATAAGTAAGATATCCACAGACACCAAATATATCATTTTCTATAGCTGTGGTATAAAAAACAAAAACAACCTCAATCAAAACAGAGGTGATATTTCATAACATGGTCAATGCTGACCCCTGTGTTCCTCGGCTTTGGGGGGGGGGGTTTACTCAGTGGGTGTTTCATGCAAAGTGTCAACATGGAAGTGCAGCAGCAGGTACCGGTCCGACTGCCTCCCTCCGCCCTCGTTCCCACTGTCGGGCCTGCAAATAGAAAAACACAGCGATAAACTAAAAGGTGATAGTTCCCTTTTTCTTTTTTATTAGAGAGAGTAACAGCAAAGAAGGACAGAGGAGAGGACTCCGTTCAATACGGTTGTGGGAGCTCAGGGAAGGATTTAGCCTGCATCGCGAAGGCGTTACTGCTGTGTGGCAATCTGATTTAACTCATTTTGGACATTTGGACCATTAAAGCATCGCATTAGCTGACATTATTTTAAAGTCTTAATAGATTTTCAAAATCCTACTGATTTTTTTATGATTTAAACCGTGTCAAATATGGTATTTAGTTTAAAGTCCAGGTTGTGTGGGCTAAATTGTAACTTTCTGCATCCATCAGTGACAACTGTTGCTAGTACTAAATACATAAAATAACAACAATAAAAAGTGTAAATTAAAAAAATCAAATAATAATGTTCTGACCTGGAAGTAGATAACGATGATGAGTACAAACAGGACCAGTATCACCAGTACAACCACAGGAACACTGACTGGTGCCGACCTCTCATCACCTTCCTCCTCCTCCTCCTCATCATCACCCCGGTGTGCAATCTGTCCCTGAGCCGCCGGCACGGGACAGTCGGAGCTGCCTGTGGACAAAAAGGAAATGGGAGAGTGAGACTGAGAGTGAGACAGGAAGGTCTCGGTGCGGGCCGTCCCACCTAAGACGTGAACCAGCGTGCCGTTGCCGGTGAGCCGCCGGTACGGCGGCGGGAAGAAGATCTCGATGTCGCAGCGGTACGAATCCGTGTCCGCGGCCCTCAGTCCGGTCACCGTCACCTCCACGGCGCCCTCTGTCATCTGAGCCGAGCACTGCACCTGAAACACACGTTTCGGCCCAGTTTCATTCCATGCAGATAACAAATGGTCTTTTTTTTTTTTATATATATCGTGATATATTAATATATTACTGTCAAGTGGAACAACGGCAAATAGGAGGCTACACACGGAAAATAAAGGATTCCAAATATACTTTTATGAATTATATAATATAATAATAATAATAAAAATGGTGTTGGTTGTAGAAGATGATCATTCTCTTGGTTCTCTTATGAATTATATTATAAGAATAATAAGAATAATAAAAATGTTGTTGTCTGTAGAAGATGATGATTCTCTGGGTTCTTTTATGAATTATATAATATAATAATAATAATAAAAATGGTGTTGGCTGTAGTAGATGATGATTCTCTTGGTTCTCTTATGAATTATATAATAATAATAATAATAATAATAATTGTTTTTGAATGCAATTTGTTTTGAGGCTTTTATTATATAGAGCACTTTTAATTGCCTTGTGGCTGTAATCAGTAAACTTGCCTCAAGTATTTGGTTAATTCATGACTATCTAAGAGAAGATCAAAGTTCAGGGAATATCATTATAGAATATGTATTAACTGTTAAACATCAGGACTGTGTGTGTGGTTGGATCAGAATTAATCAAGTGACATCATCATTTTCCCATGTTCATAAAATCTCTCTCGTGAAATATGCAAAACTGTAGTAACTTTGTGTTTTTTGACGCAGGACGGCCGTCTGTTACCAGGAAGCCGGTACACAACATGTCCTCTAAGATGTCCTCCCTCTAGTTTGAGTTGTAATGCGTTACCGTCCGCCCACCCTCACGCTCACCCCTCCCTGGTGCTCCACGGCTGGCTCCCTCTGCCCGGTGAGGGTGAGGATGGACGAGCAGGCCTCCCGGGCGCCGTAGAGGCCTTTGAGCAGAGTGACGCGCAGCTCCTCGGGGTCGGGGTGAGGGTAAGGCGGGGTGAGGTCGTGGGAGGGTCGCGGTTGGACCAGGCACTTCACCTGCGCCTCCCCGTTGGCGCTCACCACTCTGTAGGGCTGGATGACCTTCAAAGCTGGGGGAGGAGACGGGGAAGGTCGGGTGGAGGCAGATAAAAGAGAAGTCAGAGAGTTTTGACCCCATGATTATACACTTTATTTTTAAGGGTAAAACATCCATCCATCCATCCATTATCACCCGCTTATCCGAGTCGGGTCGCGATGGCAGCAGGTTCAGCAGGCCGACCCAGGCTTCCCTCTCACCCGCAACACTTTCCAGCTCATTTTGGGGGATCCCGAGGCGTTCCAAGGCCAGCCGGGAGATATAATCCCTCCAGATCCCTCCGAGATACTTGAACTCCTTCGCTTGGGGTAGGCAGTTTGCCCCCACCTGGAGGGAGCAATCCGCCGGTTTCCGGCAGAGCACCATGGCCTCAGATTTGGAGGTGCTAACTCTCATCCCTGCTGCTTCGCACTCGGCTGCAAAACGCCCCAGTGTTCGACAAGCGGTCGGAGCCTCCTCTCCAGCACCCTGGCATAAGCTTTTCCCGGGAGGCTGAGCAGTGTGATACCACGATAGTTCGAGCACACTCTCCGGTCCCCCTTCTTGAAGATGGGAACCACCACCCCGGTCTGCCAGTCCATGGGCACTGTTCCCGACCCCCATCCGACACTGAAAAGGCGTGTCAACCAAGACAGCCCAACAATGTCCAGCGCTTTCAGCATCTCAGGGCGGATCTCATCCACCCCTGGCGCCTTGCCACCAAGGAGCTTTTTGACTACCTTAGCGACCTCTGCCAGGGATATGGGTGAAACCACCCCAAAGTCTTCCGGCGCTGTCCCCTCTCCGGGGGACATATTGGCCGGGTTTAGGAGTTCCTCAAAGTGCTCTTTCCACCGCCCGACGATGTTCCCAGTCCGGGTCAGCAGTTCCCCCCCCCTGCTGAGAACAGCCTGGGGTAGACCCTGCTTTCCCTTCCTGAGCCGTCGGATGGTTTGCCAGAACTTCCTTGAGGCCAATCGAAAGTCCTTCTCCATGGCCTCCCCGAACTCCTCCCATGCCCGAGTTTTAGCCTCCGCGACCATCGCAGCTGCAG
Organism: Cyclopterus lumpus; assembly: GCF_009769545.1. Taxonomy (NCBI): domain Eukaryota; kingdom Metazoa; phylum Chordata; class Actinopteri; order Perciformes; family Cyclopteridae; genus Cyclopterus; species Cyclopterus lumpus. Next base: position 4,142,174 of record NC_046986.1, read on the forward strand.
CCCTTCTGGCCCGCCGGTACCCGTCAGCTGCTTCAGGAGACCCCTGGGCCAGCCAGGTCCGAAAGGCCTCCTTCTTCAGTTTGACGGCTTCCCTCACCCCCGGTGTCCACCACCGGGTTCTCGGGTTGCCGCCACGACAGGCACCGATGACCTTCCAGCCACAGCCCCGAGCAGCCGCGTCCACAATAGAGGCTTTGAACAAGGTCCACTCGGATTCCATGTCCCCAGCCTCCCTCGGGATTTGTGAGAAGTTCTTCCGGAGGTGGGAGTTGAAGACCTCCCGGACAGGATCCTCTGCCAGACGTTCCCAGTTCACCCTCACTACACGTTTGGGCTTGCCAGGTCTTTCTAGCCGACTCCCCCGCCATCTGATCCAACTCACCACCAGGTGGTGATCAGTTGACAGCTCTGCTCCTCTCTTCACCCGAGTGTCCAAGACATACCGCCACAGATCAGATGATACGATTACAAAGTCGATCATTGATCTCCGGCCTAAGGTGTTCTGGTACCAGGTAAACTTATGAGCCACCTTATGTTCGAACATGGTGTTCATTATGGACAAACTGTGGCTAGCACAGAAGTCCAACAACAAAACACCATTCGGGTTCAGATCGGGCAAGCCGTTCCTCCTAATCATGCCCCGCCAGGTTTCTCTGTCATTGCCCACGTGAGCGTTGAAGTCTCCCAGGAGAACTATGGAGTCGGCAGGCGGCGCCCTTTCCAGGACACCTCCCACCGACTCCAAGAAGGTCGGATACTCCGAAATGCTGTTCGGTGCATAAGCACAAACAACAGTCAGAGCCTTACTCCCAGAACCCGTTGGCGCAGGGAGGCGACCCTCTCGTTCCCCGGGGAAACTCCAACACAGCGGCGCTCAGCCACGTCCCTAGAGCTAGTATATGCCGCCGGCGATAGGCCCGCCCAGGTCTCCCGCCTGGCCCGCCGCCCGGTCTACATACCACCCGACCCCGATAATTCTCCCTGCGGGCGTCCACAGGGTGACTGCTGCTCCATGGTGTTTTTTCGGGCTAAGCCCGACAGGGCCCCATGGGCGAAAGCCCGGCCACCAGACGCTCCCCGACGAGCTCCACTCCTGGGTCTGGCTCCGGAAGGGTGCCCCGGTTTCCCTTGTCCGGGCAAGGTAGCTTCAGTCCGTGGGCTGCTGTTCATCAGGGTTTATTGAACCACTCTTAGTCTGGGCTCTCCCCCGAGACCTGTTTGCCTTGGGAAACCCTACCAGGGGCTGATGCCCCGGACAACATAGCTCCCAGGATCACTGAGCCACTCAAACTCCTCCACCACGTTAAGGTGACGATTCATAGGAGGAGAACATAATTAACTTATTATAGCTTTCTGCAAAGGAGCAAAATACTCACTTTAAAGTTTAAAGGTCAGAGGTGGACAGTGGAAAAATGGTCATTGGCTGCTTATTTTTCTTTTTCACAGTTACGTAAAAGATAATAAATGTCATTACTATACTTTATTTTATTTTATTAAAATTAATCAGCTCTGCCAGAGGTGACGTACAAAAATCCTAAAGAACTCTGCACACCCACACGTCACTTCCTGTGTTTAAAGATGAAGGTCGTGTGGTTCCACAGCAGCGCTGCAGGTTCACGCACGTTCTCCACATATCAAAATAAAATAACAACCCGACACTATTTAACAGTTAAACGTTTGACATGTCGTTTAATGGCGTTCCCGCACATGAGAAAAAAGTATTTCTGTATTTGCTGCTCTTAAATTAAATTTAAATGAATTCAAGTCCAAAATAAAAGGACAGTTTGCACAAGCAAACCCTAAAATTAAAGCCATTTCGATTAAATGTTTATGAATAATTGGTCGAAGTACAATACAGAGCAGTTTTTTTGCTCCCTTTCTCTACAAAGTGGGGATTTTCGATAGTGCGAGTGTCCACTTAAAATGTTATGATGTTATGTGTAAATCTGTAAGTAGATAAAGTTAAAATAGAGCCAACTGTAAGATGTAAATGTGTTAAGTCTAATATTAAGATGTGACAAACAGAAACGGCATGAATGGTAAAGTATTGGTTTCTATTTTACCACCACAAGGACCTCAATCTAACAGAGCTGAGGGGCAATGACAGCAAAAGCCCACTAAGGGACTTGGGGACAGCCAGCAGAGCCTTGCCTGTGGATCTCAGGCTGTGCTCTGCTCAGAGGGGGCAGCAGTTCAGCAATGTAACTGGGAGCTAAACCGGTAATGGCTTTAAAGGTTCAATACTAAAATGTATTCTAAAACCTACCAGTACTGGGGTTTTGAAGAACTTTTTATCTAGTATTAAATCCATCAGCAAAAGGCGTGAGATGGTTTGTAGGTTAAACCCTGTGATTACTAGATAAATATATACAGTATGTTATTTGGGTTATACAGTGGAAATTATAGGTTCAATTTAACAAAACACCTTGCATAATCATAGTATTATTATTACATGAATATATTATTGAAAACACACATTTTGCTTATGATTATGTCCTGTTCGAGACATATTTGTATAATTCAGTCAAACTCATGCACAAAGATGAAATAGACAAGGCGTATATCACTTTATTAAAAAGAGAGACAAGCGACAGAGAAAGGGCCAAGCAGTATACAGACTATTTTCAGATTATAGTTTGGATCAGTCATTGCAACATTTAACTTGATTCTTATGTAATACAGCTAAACAAATAATGTATACTAATGCCCACTCACATGGTTTTAAATTGTTTTGTTTTACAATATTTGCTATTTAAACATCTTACATGCACATATTTAAGTCAAAGAAATAATTTCTGGACTTGCGTATATATTTATATAAAAACAGGGTTAATGAGGTTTGAGCTATAGGGTTTATTGTGTAGCCACGGAAATAACATTTAATAAATAGCTTTTCGGTGAAATCCACCCAAAATGATTTGCAATTGTGACTGATACTTGTAGAGAGAGAGGGTTGTTAAGGTTTGTTACGTCATCTCAGGCAAAGATGGTAGCCTTCTGGTCTGCAGGACTAAGAAGAAATAAAACGTGACCAAAACTGCAATTCGAATAAAGCGATGTGCCGATAAGAGTGTGACAGGGAAGAGAGACGGCGTCAATGTATCTCTGTGTTTCTGTGACAGAGGGAGGGGAAAAGAGATTCAGGCTGTGTGAGAAAAAGTGTTGTTTAACATTTTCTCCAATTTACATTTAAATCATCAGTATTCTAGTCTTCATTCTTATGTTGCGTTCGGACCAAAAACATTGCACATTTTTCTCGAGAGTAGATTCCATGGAAAGTCAATGCACAGACGCGAATGGATGTCAATATTCGCAACGCTTTTGGTGTGAACGCAGCATTAGAATGCGTAAGGCCTCAAGGCAATCAATATTTATTTTTTTCTCTCCTGACTTCAGAAGTTGTAAGGATTTACAAACTTGCATTTTAGGTCATTATTACTATTGTTTGGCCACCATTCAAGTGCATGTGCCATCATCCGGTGGCCAAAACATCGAAAGCTTATTTTCTTATCAGAGTCAAGGTACATTGGAGTGATTTTGTAAACTTGCGTGAGAGAGAACAGATTTTATTTCCCCTCACACTGTGTGGTCCAACCAAACTGAGGATAATTAAGTACAGTTGCTGATCAGTTTCACAACTACAATGTGCTTCAAACAAAACTGTCTAATATATTTACAAAAATATCAGAGATAGGATACCTCTGACTTTCAAATGTTGGAACAGATTAACAGAAATAAATGTTTACATATATCTGTGTTTCCTACCATCATTGTTGTGGAAATCATTGTCAATAACAATTGTGAGGAATAATTAACATTAATGTGTGATCAGTCACTTTACATACATTATTGTAATTAAAAGGTTATCTGTGAAACTTTGTTATTCAGGAAGTTTGTATCAAACAAGTAGCCCTTCGTACTATTGTTTACACTTTCAGTTTCAAAAAGGTTGGTGACCCCTGCTCTACAGCATGTTGGTCTGACATGAGCCAGGCTGCAGTATCTTAAGAGTAACAATGAGCTTGATAGATTTTCTAAACCAGGGGTAAAAAAAGGCATAGATCACAGGGTTAAGACAGGAGTTGAAATAGAACAGACAAATTACAAAGGCAGCAGATGAGGCATTAAACAAGGTGTCCTGGCCTGTGAGTACAACACAATAATATGGGCAGATGCACAATAGAAACACAACAATAACAACACCCAGAGTTCTGGCTGCTTTCATTTCAGATTTTTTAGCAGTTACAGTCACTGAACACTTGAGATGTAAAGATGCAATCTGAGAGCGCATGGCACGAGCCTGAGACACAGCCACCACAAAAACTCTCATATACAGAACTATGATGACAGTGACAGGACCAATGAAGGACAAAAAAATATCTAGAAGTCCAGCAGTGTAGTTAATAAAAATGACACACTCTCCTAAGCAGGAATTATACCTGACTGGTTGTTCCAGGTTATTCTTCAGCATCAGACTGTTAAGGAAAATAGAAAATATCCAACACAGACAAACACAGACTTGAACTCTTTTTTGTGTGACTTTGTGGGGATAATGTAGAGGATCACAAATAGCCACATATCGGTCAACTGCTATGAGAACCATGGTTCCTATTGAAGCAGAGGCAATAATATAACTCAAAACAGTATACAAAGTACACATGAGGTCACCGAGGAACCAGCAGCCGTCTATGACCACAATTTGAAAAAACAAAAGGGGGCCCACGAGAGAATCTGAGACAGCCAGAGAGAAGAGGAGGAGGTTGGTGGGTGTGTGGAGCTGCCTGGAGAGATAAGAGAACAACATGCTGATCATTATTGGTAGCTTAAATTGTGATTAAAAGATAAAAGCAATGACTGAAACACATAAACATATTTCCCTGAAAGATATGTTATTATGTTTTCTTTCGTTCCATCAACCATTTCCTTTCTGTATACCAATTTTACAAAGAGGTAAAACATTTGAATACCTGAAGTGGGAGATGGAGATGATGACCAACAGGTTGAGAGTCACAGTGAGCAGAGAGATGGAGGGCAGTAAAATGTGAATGAGCAAAGATAGAGAGTGAGGACGCATGTTCTTCCTGCAGGAGGAGTTGAGGAGTTGTGGAAAGCAAAGTTCGGCTTCTTCAAGGGTTTCCATTCTCAGGAAGAGACGAGATGATGCTGAGCTCGTCAGACAACTGATTGATCTATTTTTTTCCTCCACATCCTCCTTCTTTTACTCTGGTGACAACTTAGTGACATCAGTCGGAGTGACTGAACTTCCCCCTGACTGTTTCATCTATCTTCATTGGATGTTTTCCTGTATTTCCCCTCCACTTTTTTCCTTTTTTTCCTAAACAATTACAATTTCCATCATACTCTTCAACGGGGAACAGCAAGGCACATCACATTGCAAAGTTTCATTTATTTTCGTCTTGGACAGTCGTGACCAAGACGAAAATAAGGGAGAGCACAGCGTCTGGTTACTATCATGCCATGAACCTGAAAAAGCTATAGATAAAAGCATATTTTCAAACCTTTTGCAATAAAGAGGTTCAACTTGATGGGTTCTGAGTTATGTCATGTGTTGTTGAACTTATGCCCCTGCACTAATTCCCTGCTTCCCCACCTCAATAGTTTTCTCTGATCACTACTCAGGAAACCCCTTTATATGTTTCTGATCTCCAGTCAGCTCTGCCAGGTTGCATCTGCACCTTCAGGCCCCCAATTGCTCAGACAACAAGATTCATCTTCAGCTGGTCGCTTGTCCCATTCTCCGGCTGGATGTCCCCTTTCCCCTCTTGTTAATCTGCCAATTAGCTCTTCTATTAGACTCCTAAATGTCCCACTCTCCCTCAAACACATTCTTACTCTCAATTCTTCAAATTGAAATGCTTGGTCAGTGGTGCTACAAACTATGACACTCTAAGACAAGGTACCCCTCTCGTGTCAGTTTTGGACGCATCAGGGACAGTGTCAGTTTCCTGCATTGTGACTTGTTAAAATCCAATTCCTTGTTCACAGTACAGTTTCTCCTTGTCACATACATACAGTCTCATTTCAAAATAAACTTGAAATGTTGGGTTACTTAGTTTTTAGGTTTATTTGTACAACAAAAGTGCTTGGTTCTGGATTAAGTCATAAAATACTTAAGACAATTTATAAAAATAAGTAAATGAAGACTTGGTTTCCAGCAAAACACAATAAGTAGTCTACTGAGTGAAAGGCCAGTGTTTGTTTGACCATTCGAACCACAGTTCCCACTTACCCTACACATACGTTCTCACTCTTTATACTTCGTCAGTTGCTCGGACTGTCTAATAATGATGCAGATGGGTCTACTTTGGTTTATGTCTCTCCCCTATATAATCTACAGTAGGGACGGCGAAGCGAGAGAGGAGAGCAGGGACACATTCTGCCTGAGCGGGCAGACAAGATACGACAATCGGCCTATGGAGGAACCAGACCCAGCAGGTGCGCTCGGGAAGGACGCCGAGAGTGCACTGCCAGAGAAAGCATGAAAGTGTAGCAACCAATAAAGCAGCGTGTTGAGAACGCTATCTTGACTGCGGAGTATCTTTGTTCTGGGGAAGACTCGCGGGGCAACAAGAACCTGTTACACGGTGTTATGTGGTATATTTTTTCAAGTAGACATCCAACAACCAAGGTTAATAAACATATTTGGACTGGGTTGTAAACGCAACAAAGACTAACTAGAAGTAGTTGCTTCCTTATTTCCTGTTTCTGTGATTCTGCTGTAACTCGGTTTTGGGAATGACTCTACCCTCCAAGCCAAGTCTGTAGGTTCTGTTTGTTCTTTATGTCTGCCGGCAAACTTCCTGTGTAGTGCCATTTGTGCTTCTGGCCTCTTGTTCCATGTCCTGAGCTGCTCCACCAATCTCAGTCAACACAATCACATCATCTGCAAAAAGCAGAAAAGTAAGGTCATCAAACTGGATTATCGCTTAACTCTGGCTGCACCTTAAGATCCTATCCATCTCTGTGATGCCCTGCCCTGATAAGTTGCAACTGTCTGAATGTTGTGTGAGGTGTGCACAATCTCACTGCACATTCATCCTTGATACATACCAGTTAATGTCAGGAAAAGGGCATACTGATATATTTTGTTCGTACACATCAGAATACATTTAAGGTCTGTCAGGCAGTCTCCCCCCGATCTTATTTAACTCACCACAGTTCAGTTTACAGCTTAACCCGAGTGTCCAAGGCATATGGCGACAGATCTGATAATATGATCACAAAATCCATCATTGATCTTTAGCAAAAGGTGTTCTAGTACCAAGTGCCTTCATGAATCACCCTCTGCTATAACCTGGTGTTTCTTATGGCCAATCCATAACTGGCACATAAGTCCAGTAACAAAGCAGCACTGGTTTTCACACTGAGCAAGCGATTCATCCCAATCCTCCCCCTTCAGGTTCCTCTATCATTGCCCATGTGTTGAAGACCTCCGGCAGAAGTAGAATGTCCCTCCAGATAAATCGCCTCTCCAGGAGTTTGGTTCCCACCAATTCGACCACTGTGGTCCAGACCTTCATATTTCTGACTCAAAACAACTTGAATTTGATGGAAAAGATATTGTACAATTCCCAGATTACCGTGCTTATTTGTCATTGCTTAAGTGTAGGTAAGTGGGTGTTGACGTAAGGAAGGATTGTGGCAGTGGGGTGTGGTTAGACTCAGCTGTAGAGTGGGTGGAGCGGGGGTGTGGCTCAGGGAACAGTGCCGGAATGATGTCTAATCAGTCTCAGCTGGGACTGAGGGTTAATCAGCCTCAGCTGGGGTTAATCGGGTTGTCTCTTCTCAATAAAGAGCAGGAGGGACTGAGAGGCGAGAGGAAAGAGCGAGGAGCGTCACCAAGCCTGTATGTGTGTTTGTTGGTCATAAAAGCATTTTGGAACTACCTCAAGCTGTGTGCTGCCTCTGTGCAAGTCCGAGACTCACCGGGTAACAGGGAAACCTGTTACAGTGGAGCCCAACGTGGGGCACAGATGGAACACCGAGAGCAGCAGCCGGAGGGGCCGAGCCAGCCGATCGTGGCGATGGCGCAGATGCTGGCAGGGATCGCGAGATGCAGAGGGACCAGGCGGAGATGAACCGTCAGTTCATGGGGGAGCTTCAGATCCAGACGGAGAGGCAAGCGTTCACCCTGGAGCAGCTCGTAGCCCGGACAGCTGCGGTTCCACCGCCGGCGGCTTCCTCCACGGTTATAGACGTGGCCCTTCATCGGATGACGGCAGGGGACGATGCCCAGTCCTTCCTCGACTCTTTCGAGGCAACAGTGGAGGCGTGTGGCTGGCCTGCTGCCGAGTGGGCGGTCCGGCTCTTGCCTCTGCATGCTGGGGAGGCTCAGACAGCGGCCCTGGGAGTCCCCCCGGCAGCCAGGTAGAGATATCCGAATGTGCGCAAGGTGGTGATCGACCGGATGAGCCTGTCCCCAGAGGACCACCAGCGGAGGTTCCGTGAGGCCAGGCTCGTCCTCGAGCACTTTGTGGGCGGATTACCGTCCGGAACCTCGGCGTGGGTCCGCTGCCACCGGCCGTCGCTGCTGGTGACTGCCATCACCGTAGCGGAGGACCACGTGGCGGTTCATTCACCTGATCAGGGGGACAGCGGTCTCATGCCGGCTTCGTTCCGGCCAACACCTGCCCCGCGGAGGAGGCTACCCACACAGGCCCTGGCGGGGTCGACGCCGGCACAGTGTCCGGCACCCCTCCCGCGGGTCCCCGAGCTACCGCCCACCGACAGCACCGGCACTCTTCCTGACCTACAGGGGGGTTCTCGAACACCAGGGCAGGAGTGTTGGAGGTGCGGGCTGCCCGCATGGTGCAGGCGATGGTGGATTCGGGCTGTACGCAGTCTATGATCCACCAGAGCCTGGTTCGACCCGGGACATTGATGGAGGCATTGTGGGTGAAGATAATTTGTGTGCATGGGGACGTTCACGAGTATCCTATGGTGTCAGTGGAAATTAGATACGGGGGGAAATAAATGCGATATCTGCGCTGTGCTCAGCGGCGACGCGAGGCCGGCCGACACTGCAGACGGGGAGGGGGAACTGGCGGAGCCTCCCGTGGAGACTCCACCGGCTCCTGAGTTTCACTCCATGGAAGATTTTCCGCTTGAGCAGTCTCGGGACGACATTTTACGCTCATTGATGGTCACCTTGTGCGCCCTGACGCAGCGCAGTCATATCCGTATTTTTCATTGATTAGGGACAGACTGTACAGAGTGAGCCGTGACGCTCAGACAGGCCATTAATCTGTCTGTCTGAGAGGGACTGAGAGGCGAGAGGGAGGAGAGAGGAGCCGTCACTGAGCCTGTATGGTGATTGTTGCAAATAAAAGCATTGTGAACTACATCGAGCCATCTTGCTGCCTCTGTTTAAGTCTGCGACTCACCGGGTAACAGGGAAACTTGTTACAGTGAGCCACTACATTATCCCTACAAAGTCACACAAAAAAGAGTTCAAGTCTGTGTTGTTCTGCGTTGGATATTTTCTGCTTTATTTTCTGAAGAATAACCTGGAACAACCAGGCAGGTTCTGCTTAGGAGAGTGTGTAATTGTCATTAACTACATTGCTGGACTTGCAGATATTGTTTTGACTTTTATTGTCCCTTTCAGTGTCATCATAGTTCAACTGGCTCAGTTATAGGTATGTCTACAGACAATAGACCTAACAATACGGTTGTGGATGCTCCCCCGCGCAAGAGAAGGCGAGCTGATAATGGGATGGTGACACTCATCGCTTGCATCAAGGCCGGTGATAGGATAGTAGCGGGTGATGATGAGGAGCCTGATGATGATGATGATGATGATGTTTTTGTTGGGAGACGACGTGGGTTCATATCTGTGAAAGATTGGCAACAGTTTCGGTCAGTTGTCTTTGTGGATCTTGATCAGCCTGGTTTTCGAGAGTCTCTTTATGTGGCTCAGTGGTACAGTGCTGCAGGGCCAAAAATGCACCATCTTACAGCAGATCGGTATAACAGACGGACGGACGTTTTTTTTTTCTTAAGTGTCTTTGAAGACCGCGAGGTTGTGATTACTAACAGAGGTCTCAAAGGGTGGAGAGAACAACATGCCATCTTACAGATGAAGATAATGACATCTGGTTTCCATTCATTTTCTTTATTCAGTGGTGGTACTGGCCTGCACTGCAAGATGTGTTTAGCCAGATTGATGAGGTGATCAGGAGACAGAGTCAACATGGCTTACAGGCTTGTTAGAAAACGTCTTGTTTACGACAATACTCCGATTGGTTGGCAGGATGTTATATCTGCTGCCTTGTGTAGACTGAAAATCATCCATCATCCAAATTGTTATATTTATATTTATAGTTGTTAAGTGTTATTTTATACAGAACATTAAAATTGTATTGTTTTATATTTCAGACTATGAAAACACAATGACCCCCTCAGCCTGGACCCCTCCCTCTTCTCCTCCTCCATCACTGATGATCTGCTCCCTGCCTGCATCACCTATGACCTTACAAGAGGGAGCGGCCTCCTGCATCGCTACTGTGAATATTCCTCAAGCCTATAACAACTCTCATCTTAGATCTATAAATATGTCCTCAACCACTCGTACAAGATTAATCATCAGAAGACTGGGATCTTTAAATTTAATCGGGGGAATACAGGACAAAGAGGCTGCATCCCGCCTGTGCCCTGTGTCATGCCCCCCGGGGCGTACATCTCGGGCAGGGACCCCCATCCTATGTGCATAGCTTGCATGGGCGCTAAATATGCTCAGGCATCACTGTCTAACCCACAGGCATGTCTGCACTGTGTGTCAATACCTGAGAAGGTCCTGGAAAGGAGGCTCAGAGTGGCGGTATCCAATAAGCAGGACCCTTACCTGCCAGAAGCCAAAACCAGCACCCATCAGCCGCGATCCTCTTTGAGCTGGGCAGACATGATGGATGCTGAATGCTCAGAGATGCCTCCACTTTTCGAGGAGCTCCTTGAGGTGGAGCCAGTCAGTGAGGACGCAGAGGGCGATGCCAACTGTGACCTACTCGACATGGACGAAATAGAGGATGAGGAGGATGACTTATACAAGGTCTACAAACGGACCGCTTCCAAATTGGGGATACAATGGCCAACAGCCCAGAATGTTAAAGGAGAAGAAAGAGACTTGTATGACAGTAAAAGGCTACCACCAGCCCAACCGCCATCAAAGCAAGTGCCTCTCTGTATGAAAAAAATGGGCAGGTACTGGTCCAGTCCTTCTAAAAGTAGGCTTCCCACCAAGGGCTACTCAATGTTGGAAATCGACAGGATAGGAGAGCTGGGTCTGGCTGGACCCCCATAAGTGGAGCCATCAGTGGCTTATCACCTCCACCTAAACCTCCGATCTCTCTCTGCTTCCTCAAACATCTATCTGCCTAGTAACTGAGCGCCTTACCTCCTCCGTTATACAGGGTATGTATCAGTAAGCTGCACAGTCAGTGTGCTCTCTAAATGCTATGACTGCTATCTGCGTACCAGGCGGAGATGGTCGGGCAGCTGGACCCAGGGTCACTTAACTCAGCCCTATGGGATGAGATCTGTGTCATTTACAATCTCATCCTACGCTTATCACACAGTGCAGTGCAAGGCTGTGGGCGTGTAATGGGCCTTGGAGTCTCAGGTGAGGCAAATACACGTTCAGGATGTCAACACACAAAGGTTCTGTCGGTCCATTCGTCCAAGAGATTTGGTTTGTAACAATCAATCTCTCGGATGCCTATTTTCACTTTCTCAGGTTTGCTTATAATGGCACGAGCCTACGAGTACCAAGAAATCCCATTTGGACTCTCATTAGCCCAGACGGTGTTCAGCAAGTGTGTGGGGGCCGCTCTGTCTCCGTTACGGAACAGCGGCATCAGGATATTCTCGTACATAGACAACTATCTGGTATACTCCAACTCACGGGAGCAGGCAGTTGGAGATTCCGCTATGGTGAGAAATCATCTCACGGATCTTGGGTTCAATATAAACTGCACAAAGAGTCGAGTAGAACTGGCACAATGTACAGAATACTTGGGTCTCAACATAAACTCCCTCTCTTATCATGTTACGCTCTCAGAGGCGAAAGTAGCATCCCTCACGCAGTGTCTCTGCATCTTCCAGCTCGGGAAAGCTGTGTCTTCAGACTATGCCTTCACCTGCTTGGCCTAATGGCGTCAGTGATATCTGTGGTACATTTGGGGCTCCTACGGATGAGGGATTTTCAGCACTGGTTCGCGGCATTGCGCCCCTTTCTGGTGTTTCCCTTTGTTCTCTGTTACTCCCCTCTGTGTTCTGCGTGCATGGCGTGGGCGTGGCTTCCACCACCTGGTACCTGGGCTAATCTCTAACACCTGCTAGTAATCCTGTTCATCAAACCCATCCAGTGAAATACCCCGGCTTCCTTCTCACTCGTAGCCAGATTATCAGCTTAGTGGTGATGTGACTCTCGGCCACTCCGTTCTTTGTCCGGTTATGACAAAGATTGTGATTACTATTTCTTGACTTTATGACTAACCCTTGTTCCTTGTGTCCAGGATTCTAAAGCCCAGAAACCGTCACTCGTGCCACCGCCGCTCCTGACAACGCCGCTCACGACATCGCCGCTCATGCCATCGCCGCTCATGCCATCGCCGCTCATGCCATCGCCGCTCATGCCATCGCAGCTCATGCCATCGCCGCTCATGCCATCGCCGCTCATGCCACCGCCGCTCATGCCACCGCCGCTCATGCCACCTCACCTTCCTACTTGCACGCACCAGCTGGTCCATTTCTTCACCTACCCTACCGTCTCTATGTCTGTACTTGGGTGCAGCCTAAACCAACAAAAACATGGTCAGAGCAACTGAAGTAGTGTAAAGAGTGAGAAAGTATTTGTAGGGTGGGTGAGAGCTGAGGTTAGAATGGGCAAACAAACACTGGCCTTTAACTCAGGAGACTGTTGACTGTGTTTTGCATGAAACCAAGTCAACATTGACTTCTTAAGGGCCGAGCACCGACAACATATGGCCAGCGAAGGCCCTAATGAAACTGTCATGTTTATTATTATTCTGCCAATTGAATTGTGTGTTTAGGGGCTTTATCATATCCGGAACAAGTGTCAGGACAAGTGAAAAATTCAATATTTTCGATAGTGTTTTTTGGCCACACCCCTCACCCCCAATTACCGATTGACTTGAAATTGAACACATATGTCCGGTTGTGTCTGCTCTACCAAAAAAGTATTATGTGGATTAAAATCTGTCTTCTTAGAGTTTCCGCTATTTTGAATTTTGTGAAAAATCCAATATTGCAAACTCCTCCTACATGCTCTGGCCGATTGATACCAAATTGGCTGTGGACCATTATTGGATCAATGTGATCATAAATGGAAAAAACACTAGTTGATATCTCCTAGTCTTTAGAAGATATGGACCAATTAACCTCTAAGGGGCGTGGCTTAGTACATCATTACATTACATGTCATTTAGCTGACACTTTTATCCAAAGCGACTTACAGTAAGTGCATTAAACCATGAGTCCAAACTCAGAACAACAAGAATCAAGCAAGTACAATTTCTTCAATAATGTTAAACTACAAAGTGCTATCAGTAAGAGACATTTAAGTGCTACTTAAGTGCTACTACGGCTTTACCTTCCCTATTCAAGTTATAGTCGAAAAAGATGTGTTTTTAGTTTGCGACGGAAGATGTAGAGACGTTCTGCTGTCCTGATGTCAATGGGGAGCTTGTTCCACCAATGAGGAGCCAGCACAGCAAACAGTCGTGACTTTGTTGAGTGTTTAGCTCGAAGTGAAGGAGCTACAAGCCGATTGGCAGAAGCCGAGCGAAGTAAACGAGCTGGGGTGTATGGTTTGACCATGTCCTGGATGTAGACCGGACCTGCAAGTACCAATGTTTTGAAGCGGATCCGGGCAGCCACCGGTGATCAGTGAAGGTCGCAGAGGAGCGGAGTAGTGTGGGTTAATTTCGAGAGGTTAAAGACCAGTCGAGCAGCTGCATTCTGGATGAGCTGTAGAGGTCGAATGACATTAGCAGGTAGACCTGCCAGGAGGGAGTTGCAATAGTCTAGCCGTGAGATGACCAGAACCTGGACCAGGACCTGTGCCGCCTTCTGAGTGAGAAGAGGTCGTATTCTCCTGATGTTGTACAGCATGTACCCACAGGAGCGTGTTATTGCGGTAATGTTGGCAGTCAGGGAGAGTTGACTGTCGAGTGTCACACGAGGCTCCTGGCAGTCAGAGTCGGAGCCAACACTGAGTTGTTGAAGTTAATAGTCAGGTCGTGGGTGGAAGAGCCTTTTCCTGGAAGGAGGAGAAGTTCAGTCTTGTCCGAGTTAATTTTCAGGTGGTGTGCAGACATCCACTGAGAGATGTCAGTCAGACAGGGAGAGATTTGTGCTGCTACCTGTGTTTCAGATTGGGGAAACGAGAGGATCAGTTGGGTGTGGTCAGCATAGCTGTGGTAGGTGAAGCCATGCGAGCGAATGACAGAGCCGAGAGAGTTGGTGTACAGAGAGAAGAGAAGAGGACCAAGGACTGAGCCCTGAGGGACCCCAGTAGTCAGAGGACAAGGCTCAGACACAGATCCTCTCCAGTTTACCGGGTAAGTGCGGTCGGTGAGGTAGGATGAAAAGAGTGAGAGTGCGGTGCCTGAGATACCCAGGTCCTGGAGGGAGGAAAAAAGGATCTGGTGGTTCACTATGTCAAAGGCAGCGGAAAGATATATAAGGATAAGGACAGAGGAGAGAAAGGCTGCTCTAGCAGTGTGAAGCTGCTCAGAGACAGCAAGGAGGGCAGTCTCTGTTGAGTGGCCTGCATTTAATACAGACTGGTGGGGGTCTAGAAGGTTGTTGCTGTGGAGATAGGAGGAGACTTAGAGATAGCTCGCTCTAGAGTTTTGGAAAGGAAGGGGAGGAGAGAGACAGGTCTGTAGTTATTGACTTCAGATGGTTCAAGAGTGGGTTTCTTCAGGAGAGGGTTGACTCTTGCCTCCTTCAGAGAGTTAGGGAAACAGCCGGTTGAGAGGGAGGTGTTAATAAGATGGGTGGGAAAGGGAAGAAGGTCAGGAGCAATAGACTGGAGAATGTGAGACGGGATGGGGTCAGGGGGGCAGGTGGTTGGGCGGGCAGAGGTTACCAAGGTAAGAACTTGATTGGGAGACAGGGGGATAAAAGAGGAAAATGAGGGGGAAGAAGATGAAGTTACTGGAGGTGTAGTTATAGAAGATGGATTAGTAAATGAGGACCGTATGTCGTCTATCTTTTTTGTGAAGTAGTCAACAAAGTGGCTTGGTAGAAGGGTGGAGGGAGGGGGGGGACCAGGGGGGTCAAGGAGGTTGGAAAAAATAGAGAAGAGCTTTTTGGGGTTAGACAAAGAGGATTCGATTCTGGATTGGTAGAACAGACTTTTGGCTGCAGAGATAGAGGCAGAGAAGGAGGAGAGAAGAGAGTGATAGGCGAGCAGGTCACTGGCGTGTTTGGATTTTCGCCATTTCCTTTCCGATGCTCACATAGTGGCTCTATATGGCACGCACCAGTTCGGACAGCCACGGAGCCGGAGAGGACTTGCGGACCTTTCGAGTCATAAGAGGATAGAGAGAATCAAGAGAGGAAGACAGCGTAGAGAGGAGTGTGTCAGTGGCAAAGTTAGGCTGCATGAGTGAGAAGGAGTCAGTTGAAGGGAGGGCTGATAGAACAGACGAGGCCAGAGAGGAGGGTGAGAGGGTGAGAGGGTGAGAGGGTGAGAGGGTGAGACGGTGAGAGGGTGAGAGGGTGCGGATGTTGCGACGGACAGGTACAGAGTCTGTTGTGGGAGGGTTCTCAGTTCCAAAGAGTGGGAGAGAGTAAGAGATGAAGAAGTGGTCAGAGACATGAAGTGGAGTTACAGTGAGGTTAGATGTAGAGCAGTTTCTGGTGAAAATATAGTCAAGGTGGTTGCCAGCTTTGTGAGTAGGAGGGGATGGGCTGAGCGAGAGAGCAAAGGAAGACAGTAAGAGTAGCAGGTCCGATGACTTCTCTGTCTGGATGTTAAAGTCACCCAGAAGGATGAGCGGGGGGCCGTTTTCTGGGAAGTTTGATAGGAGGACGTCTAGTTCTTCCAAGAAGTCTCCTAAGGAGCCAGGTGGACGGTAGAGAACAACAATGGTTAGTTGAACCGGATGAGTAACCGTCACTGCATGAAACTCAAAAGACAGTGGGGTAAATGGAAGCGGGTAGAGAGTAAAACTCCATTTGGGTGAGATGAGTAGACCTGTGCCCCCACCCCGACCAGAGGGTCTGGGTGTGTGGCTGAAGGAGAAGGCCGAGGAGAGAGCAGCAGGGGTTGATGTGTTGTCTGGTGTGATCCAAGTCTCAGTGAGAGCCAGGAAGTCCAGCGAGTGCTTGATAGCGAAGCCAGAGATGAAGTCCGCCTTGCGGTTAGCTGACTGGCACTTCCAGAGGCCCCCTGTGACGAGGCGCTGGGTCTGTGTGGAGCGGGTGGGATAAATAAGAGAGGAGGGATTTTGGATTTTGATGCATGTCCACAAACCACACAACTTCCAAAACACTTGTGGGTCAGCCAAAACAGAGGTGGACTAACTATTTTCACGCCTTAGTGCGTCCTCTCATCTGCTCAATTCTCCAGGCCGTCCTTGCTTTACTCACATACATTAACTTATTTTGGCGTGATGTTTTCTGGATTCCTTCCACAATCACTTAATTAATCCCATATTTATAATTGAAACATTTGCATTTTACATACTGTCATTCATTTGATATCTCATAATCCCTCCAACATATAAACTCATAATACACAACTGCAATCGCTCGGAGCGTTATTAAACCTAGTGTTCTTACATTATCTAGTGCCATACAATGGATACAGGAAATGTTGGACTGTTTGCAAAGCATAATTTCCAGCGTCACTCCATGCAGGAAAAAAACATCTAGCTCGTGGACGCTTTGTCCGATGGTCACAGACCTTCTCGGCCGCCGTCCAGCCAGTACCCCTGAAGTGCACAAAGGTGCAAGAGTCCGTAGTCGCTGCTTTAATTTTAAGTTGGAACTGCACAATTCACTGATTACACTTCTCAGTTTGACATAGTGGCTATTTACCTCCCCCCCAACGACAAATGATAGAACTCAGAAAGTATCAACCACTTTATTGCAAAAAGTTTGAAAATGTGTTGGCTCCATTGTGATGTGAGTTGCTTTTCCCTGTTGCAGGGTAGGATAGAAATTGTAATTGTTTTTGTTTTTTAAAGGACAAATAAGAGGGGGAGGCTAAATACAGGGAAAAGACCAATGAATATAGATGAAACAGTCAGGATGAAGTTTAGTCACTCCCATTGAAATGAAGTTGTCACCAGAGTAAAAGAAGGACGGATGTGGAGGGAGAAAAGAGATCAATCAGTTGTCTGACGAGCTCAGCATCATCTCGTCTCCTCTTCCTGAGAATGAAAACCCTTGAAGAAGCCAAACTTTGCTTTCCACAACTCCTCAACTCCTCCTGCAGGAAGCCCATGCGTCCTCACGCTCTAGCAATGCTCACTTACATTTTACTGTCCTCCATCTCTCTGCTCACTGTGACTCTCAACCTGCTGGTCATCATCTCCATCTTCCACTTCAGGTATTCATATGTTTCATCAATAAATAAAACTGGTAGCTGTAAATACAAAAATAGTTAATGGAACTAAACAGAACTCAATTACCGAACTGTTAAGGAAATATGTATTTTTTCTTTGTCATTGCTTTTAACTCTTTTAAAACAATGGACGCTATCAATAATGGCATGCATGTTGATCTCTTATCCCTCCAGGAAGCTCCCACTTCAAGTATTCAAATGTTTTACCTCTTTGTAAAATTGGTATACAGAAAGGAAATGGTTGATGGAACGAAAGAAAACATAATAACATATCTTTCAGGGAAATATGTTTATGTGTTTCAGTCATTGCTTTTGTCTTTTAATCACAATTTAAGCTACTAATAATGATCAGCATGTTGTTCTCTTATCTCTACAGGCAGCTCCACACACCCACCAACCTCCTCCTCCTCTCTCTGGCTGTCTCAGATTTCTTCGTGGGCTTCCTCATGTTCTTTCATATGATGCTCATAGACGGCTGCTGGTTCCTCGGTGACCTCATGTGTATTATGCTTAATGTTCTGAGCTATATTATTACCTCTGCTTCAGTAGGAACCATGGTTCTCATATCAGTTGACCGATATATGGCTATTTGTGAGCCTCTACATTATCCATACAAAGTCACACAAAAAAGAGTTCAAGTCTGTGTTTGTCTGTGTTGGATATTTTCTGTTTTCCTTCAGAGTCTGCTGCTGAAAGATAACCTGGAACCACCAGGCAGGTATAATTCCTGCTTAGGAGAGTGTGTTGTTGTCATTAACTACATTGCTGGACTTGCAGATCTTTTTTTGTCCTTTATTGGTCCTGTCACTGTCATCATAGTTCTGTATATGAGAGTTTTTGTGGTGGCTGTGTCTCAGGCTCGTGCCATGCGCTCTCAGATTGCATCTTTCCCTCTCAAGTGTTCAGTGACTGGAACTGCTAAAAAATCTGAAATTAAAGCAGCCAGAACTCTGGGTGTTATTGTTGTGTTTCTATTGTGCATCTGTCCATATTTTAGTGTTGCACTCACAGGCCAGGACACCTTGCTTAATGCCTCATCTGTCGCCTTTGTATCATATCTGTTCTATTTCAACTCGTGTCTTAACCCTGTGATCTATGCCTTTTTGTACCCCTGGTTTAGAAAATCTATCAAGTTCATTGTTACTCTTAAGATACTGCAGCCTGGCTCATGTCAGACCAACATGATGTAGAGAGACACTGCATGGTGGCTGAAATTAAAGAGAAAAATGTACTTTGTCTTGTGGGTGAGAATTAAATACCAGATGTAAAAGTCTTGGTACAGTGACCTTTGTGTAAAAACTTTGACATGCAGGTCTTAAATGTGTCTTTACATTGTGTGCTGTTTCAATGCTACAGTGTCATAGAAAGACAACAACTCCAGCTACTCTAGAAAGATGGTTGCCTGACTCCTTTCAAGGGGGCCTTTCAAAGATTTTTTGAGATCTCTTTCAGGTAGTTTGGAAACTGTTCAGCACCTGTACTTACTTCTCATTTTCTTTAGACCACGCAGTGTGAGGTGGATTCAAATATGTTCTCTCTTATGCAAGTTTACAAAATCCCTCCAATGTACCTTAACTGTACCTTGAAAATAACACAGTAAATATTTTTATATATATAATTTTGTATGTCCCGCT
The DNA here is from genome assembly GCF_009769545.1 of Cyclopterus lumpus. NCBI lineage: Eukaryota > Metazoa > Chordata > Actinopteri > Perciformes > Cyclopteridae > Cyclopterus > Cyclopterus lumpus. Next base: position 4,161,428 of record NC_046986.1, read on the forward strand.
GTTGGAGGACAACACAAATTGAGCCATACCCTGTACGTTTTCTTTGGGTTCCTAAACTAAATACAGAACCCTGACATCTAAATGCACAGAGCAGCGGACACATCACAAGTTCAATATTAAAGTTTACAAGATGATGCAGCCAAACTTGGAACAATGTTAAGATTGAAGTGGGTGGCTTGCAGGTATTTTATGGAAAGGAAGGAGTGTAATAGTGTTTGTTTGGTTCATCTGTTACATATGACAGGTCTCAATACAAGTAACCGGAAGGTTAAACAAAAATAAGAAAAAACTGCTTCAAAGGCTTGAAAGACAGAAGTGGCTGACTTGCAGGTATATAATTGAAAAGAGCAAATATAATGGCTGATTGCATAAGACCTAAAGACTGATTGCCTTTAGGTCTTATGGATTCTAAGAATAAAATGATTAGCATCCTTATAATGTGATTTAAACATTACATGTCATTTAGCTGACGCTTTTATCCAAAACGACTTACAATACGTGCATTAAACCATGAGTCCAAACTCAGAACAACAAGAATCAAGCAAGTACAATTTATTCAATAAATATCAATTGGAGATAATGTTATACAACACACTTCACACAGCCAAGCCTCTCTTTCCTTCCCTCTGTAACACACATATACAATAACTCTGTCTCTCTCCTTTGTTCTGCAGACCAGAAGGCTACCAACCCTTCCATAGCTGACGTAACACATTTTAAAAGTCCTCACTCTACAAATATCAGTCAGATTTTCAATGAATTTAGTGTGGTTCTCACCGAAAAGCTATTTATGTATTTTATTTCCTTGGTTACTCAATAACCACGATAGCTCAAAGCTCTTTATCGCTGTATACACATAGAAATATACACAGATCCAAAGAAATGAGGTTGGAAGGGGGCTTTGGCCTCCAGAAAAAAAAGAATGATTTTCCCCTGATCTAAATATGTGCATTTAAGATGTGTGAAAAGCAGAAAAGGTTTTAAAACCAAGTCAGTGGGTATAAAAAATGATTTGTCAAGCTATAATTGTCAAGCCCAGGCAGAACACAGGACACAGATGCAGGTTTTTCCAGGTATAGTAGTCTTTATTGATAAGACTGACTCTCCAAGGCAGATAAATAAATATAAGCTATCAAACTTATCTAGAACACACTTCTTCCAATAAATAAATAGGAATAAGCATGGCTATAAAAGATTATCAAAACAAAAGATCTCTCCACTCTTGGAGGAAAAGAAAAAGACTTTTAACTTTATCCAACCAAAAGGGAAGGACTCTTTCGACGGAGGCAACATCACATAAACAAAAACACTCCTTAAAAACTGGAGGCACTATGGAAGATTATCAAAACCAAAATCACTTCTTACGGAGGAAACAAAAGACTATGAAAACTTCAACAATTAAACTAAATCTATGACACAAAACTTACAAAATCAAAATCACTCTCTTGGAGGAATCCAATGGAACAGAACGCGATGTCTTGGTATTCAAGGCTTAGTAACTATGGCAGGGCTATAGGGAATGCACGGACACAAGGACAGAAACAAACACACTGGCACAGGACAAGGGAAGACGCCGACTATATGTACACATGAGGGAAGTGGAGAAACAGGTGGACGCAATCAGGAATCAGGGAAGACAATCAGACTGGTGACACATGAGCAAGGGTAAGTGACCTGAAACGAGAGGAGAGTTACTATTTCAAAATAAAACAGGAAATGACAAGACAAAAAAATAAAAAAAAATAAAACAAACCCAACAACTTCACCGCGGTGCGACAGAACCCTCCCTTCTAGGACCGACACCTGACGGTCCAGGCAACTCACGGCGGTCTCTATAAAAGTCCTGAATCAATGAAGGGTCATCTATATAGCCCCGTGGGACCCACTGTCTATCCTCGGGTCCATAACCCTCCCAGTCCACTAGAAACTGTTTGCACCTGCCTCTGTTGCGTACGGCTCTTGACTTTGTAGAGTAAGCCCCCATCGGCTGCTTCTAGTGGCGGCGGGGGCTTGGTGAGTGGAACCATGGGGCTTTCTTTGGTGGGCTTGACCTGACTGTCGTGGAATGTGGGATGAACTCGAAGTGACCTTGGCAGACGGAGACGAACGGCAGCTGGACCGATTATTTCGGAGATGGAAAACGGCCCGACGAACCGCGGTGCCAGCTTCTTGGAGGGAACCTTGAGGTGAAGATCCTTGGCAGATAACCACACTCTTTGTCCAGGTTTATATTCTGGCACGGGACGGCGTCTTCGGTCAGCTTCCCTCTTTACTCTGTCCCCCTGTCTGAGGGGTACTTGATGGGCGGTCTGGCCGTTGGCCTCCGGGTTGTAAGCTGAGGTCAGGCTGGCTGTGGCACCGATCAAAATATATAAAACTATTGAAATCTAATGGATTATACTTTTGAATTATATGGCAATTGTTGAATGTATATGAATTTTAGTTTAGCTCTTTATGAAGAGGTAACGAGATGTGTGAAATCGTCTATGAGGGTTGAGTTATTTTTTCATCTGATGACTTCAATCAAGAGAGACTTCATTCAGAGTGAACAAATAAATGTTATACAAGATGCACGACAAATCTTCATCTTTTTTCATATTAACTATTTATATTGCAATTTGTGCTATATATAATTTTCACCAGTGCTGTCTCTGTGCTGTGGTGTTTTCTAAATCCTGACTGAAACTCCTCAAATAAACTATTATGATGTTGAAAGTCCCACAACTGATTTGCAACTACTTTCTCAAGGATCTTAGAGAGGAAGGGAAGGTTAGAGATTGTTCTGTAGCTAGCCAACACCTCTGGATTAAGAGAGGGCTTCTTCAGGAGAGGTTTAATTACAGCTACTTTGAAGGAATGGGGTACATGGTCTGTTAGCAAAGACACATTGACAATATCTGCTGTGTATCTGCAAACCTCAAGACTGTCCTTCCCAAACTACATCAGTATGTGGACTTCCCAACAAGAGGGCACAACATTTTGGATCTGGTCTACACTACCCACAAAGGAGCGTACAAGGTCTCACCCCTACCCCAAATAGGAATAGGAATTATGCTTTTGAATTATATGGCAATTGTTGAATCATATATGAATTTTAGTTTAGCTCTATTTGAAGAGGTAACGAGATATGTGAAATTGTCTATGAGGGTTGAGTTATTTTTTCATCTGATGACTTCAATCAAGAGAGACTTCATTCAGAGTGAACAAATAAATGTTATACATTAACTATTTATATTGCAATTTGTGCTATATATGACCGATTTGGCCATAACTGCAGTTATGATGTTTAGATTGCACTGACACACCTGGTTTGTGTTTGTGGTGAAATCTCCTGAGAGTAAGTCACATCACATGTGTGTATGTGCACTGGCTTGTTTTGTGTTTTTGAGAGTCGTGCTACTCACCTGAAGTGTAGTTGTAGCGTTAATCAATTCAGAGGAAACAAACACTCAATACTTACATCCTCCAAAAAGTCCCTTAAAATTGGCAGTTTGGGAGAATCTTCTTCTACAAATAAATGTAATACATGGTGGACGATAAATCCTCCTCTTTGCAAGTAGGCCCAGTATTGCGATGCCTCGTTTTTTGTGTGCAATTAGTGAGGTAATGAAATAAAATGCACAATGAGTGAGGTCATTTTAAACAATATGTAATGATTGATGTGATTAGGTCACATTAGACCATAGACAAGGACAAAACAAAGTAATCATAGCAGTTGATTATTCATGTGGATGTTGATAATGATTGCCTTAGTGTTGCATTTATCTCATTATTAGATTCGATTGGAGTACAGAAACCAACTCACTGCTTTAACCACACCCTCAACCTTGTTCTTGCACATGGCATTAAACAGAACATTTAATAGTCTTTCCACATAACCCTCTTTTATCAGACCATTACCTAATAACTTTTGAGTTCAGACAAAAGTCTTTCACGGGGAAGAAAGAGAAGAAACCTTCGGTAGAGCAACAGAGGAGGATCCCTCTCCCCCGATGAACAGAAGCAATAGATGTCATGTGTACAGAATGAACAGCGTTACAGAATTACAACACATTCAATATGAATAATTCGTAGTAGGCATGGACCACGATCCAGACCTCCACAATCCATGAAACAGAAGGAGTTAGGGAGGGGGGGGCGGGGCGCATCAGCAGGGCCATGGCAGGATGCAGGGCCACGGAGGCAGGATGCCAGCCCACCAGGCAGGAGGCATCAGACACAGCCAGGTCCAATGGACCCTATGAGACGTGAAGTTACAAAGACTCCTAAGTAACTATAAGCACTATTAAAGAGGAAAGTCTTAAGTCTATTCTTAAATGAGGTGACTGTCTGCCCCCCAGACTGAAAGTGGAAGCTGGTTCCATAAAAGAGGAGCTTGATAACTGAAGGCTCTGGCTCCCATCCTACTTTTTAGGATTTCTAGGAACAAGTAGCCCTGCATTTAGTGAGCGCAGCTCTCTAGTGGGGCAATATGGTACTACAAGTTCCTTAAGATATGATGGTGCATCACCAAACAAGGCTTTGTAGGTGAGGAGAAGAATTTGAAATGTGATTCTTGATTTTACAGGGAGCCAGTGCAGAGCAGCTAATACAGGAGTAATGTGATCTCTTTTCTTAGTTTTTGTGAGTACACGAGCTGCAGCATTCTGGATCAACTGGAGGGACTTAAGTGTCATGTCCAGGAAAGGTTATGTGTCTTGTGTCCATGTTGTCTCGTGATTTCCTGTTTTATTTTGAAGGTCGACTCTCCTCTTGTTTCAGGCAACTTGTTCCTTCCCCTGTGTGTTTCTCCTCTGGTCTGATTGTCTTCCTCGCTCCTGATTGTTTCCACCTGTGCCCTTACCCTGTGTATATATTGTCTGCGTCTCCCTTTGTCCTGTGCCAGTTCGTCTTGTTTCTTGTTCCCTAGAGTACCAGCCATGTCCATGGGTTTCCTCAGTCTCCAGGTCACGATTTTAAGTTACTTTTTTCATGAAGATTTTCTGTTGGTTGGTTTTCCAGTTAATTAAAACTGAGATTTTTTGTTACCTTGCTTTTGAGTCGTACATTTGGGTTCTGATCTTTGTTCGGTCTTGACATTAAGAGACTTATTAGAGCAGCCTGACAATAAGGAGTTGCAGTAAACTAGTCTAGAAGTAACAAACGCGTGAACCAGTTTTTCTGCATCTTTTTGAGACAAGATGTGCCTGATTTTTGAAATGTTACGTAGATGAAAAAATTGAGTCCTTGAAATTTGCTTCACATGGGAGTTAAAGGACAAGTCTCGGTCAAAGATAACGCCGAGATTCTTTACAGTGGTGTTGGATGCCAGGGCAATGCCATCTACAGAAACCACATCACCAGATAATTGATCTCTAAGGTGTTCAGGGCCGAGTAAAATAACTTCAGTTTTGTCTGAGTTTAACATCAGGAAGTTGCAGGTCATCCATGTTTTTATGTCTTTAAGACATGCTTGAATTTTAGTGAGCTGGTTGGTATCCTCTGGTTTGATCGATAGATATAATTGAGTATCATCTGCATAACAATGAAAGTGTATCGAGTGTTTCCTGATAATATTGCCCAAAGGAAGCATATATAAAGGTAAATAAAATGTGTCCAATCACAGAACCTTGTGGAACTCCGCGACTAACGTTGGTGGTCATTGAGGCTTCATCGTTTACCAATACAAATTGAGATTGATGTGATAAATAGGATTTAAACCAGCTTAGTGCAGCCTAGTGACCTGAAATGCCAATTGACTGATCCAGTCTCTGCAATAGGATGTCATGATCAATGGTGTCGAACGCAGCACTAAGGTCTAACAAAACAAGTACATGGTCTGTCCAGACCACGAACGGATGAGCGGACCCCTCCAGCCAGTGTCTCCACTCCTCCAAAGCTAATTTAATAGCCAACAGCTCCTGGTTTCCGACATCGTAATTCCCCTCCGCCGGGGTCAAGCAGCGCGAATAGTATGCGCAAGGGCGAAGCTTGGAGTCAGAGTCAGAGCGCTGTGACAGGATAGCCCCCAAGCCTGTGTCCGAGGCATCCACCTAGACGACGAACTGTCGGGTGTCATCGGGCTGGATCAGGATGGGGGCGGAGCTGAACCGCTCCTTGAGGAGTCCAAATGCCATGCTTCCGGCGTCCATGAGAACCTAGTCTTGGTGGAGGTGAGTCTCGTGAGGGGGGCTGCAAGCTTGCTGTAGTTCCTGATAAAACGGCGATAGAAGTTAGCAAACCCCAAGAACTGCTGTAGCTGTTTCTTAGAGGCGGGGGTCGGCCACTCCGTTACCCCCTTGACCTTCTCCGGATCAGCCCTCACCTGCCCCATCTCAATGATGAACCGAACAGAGGTTACATGGAACTCACATTTCTCTGCCTTAACAAACAGCTTGTTCTCCAGTAGGCATTGGAGGACCATTCGCACATGACGCTGGTGCTCCAGAAGATCAGCGGAATAGATGAGAATGTCATCAAGGTAAACAAACACAAAACGATTCAAGAAATCGCGGAGAACGTCATTCACCAACGCCTGGAACACAGCAGAGAGTCCAAACGGCATGACCAGATACTCGAAGTGGCCGAGGGGGGTGTTGAACCCCGTCTTCCACTCGTCCGCTGCCCGGATCCGCACCAGGTGGTACGCGTTGCGGGGGTCGAGCTTGGTGAAGATCGTGGCCCCAGCCAGAGGTTCAAATGCTGAGTTGATCAGTGGCAGGGGGTATTTGTTCCGGGTGGTGATGCTATTCAGCCCCCGATAGTCAATGCAGGGCCGGAGAGTCTTGTCCTTCTTCGCGACAAAGAAGAACCCAGCTCCGAGTGGTGACGAGGAGGGGCAAATTATTCCAGCCTTCAAGGATTGCGATATGTACTCCTCCATAGAGACCTTCTCTGGTCTGGACAGGTTGTACAACCGACTGGAAGGGAACGACGGGTCAGTGTGGAGGTCAATAGCGCAGTCGTAGAGACGGTGAGGCGGCAAGGAGAGAGCCTGCGACTTGCTGAAAACGTCCCCGATGTCGTGGTAGGCCGAGGGAATGGAGGTGAGGTCGGAAGGAGGCACGAGGTTACCCTGAGGGCATTCCCCAGGGGGTAGTGCAGATCTCAGGCAGCTGGCATGACAGTAGGGGCTCCAGGAAGAAATCCTACCCGCTGCCCAGTCGATTTGTGGGTTATGGGTGGTGAGCCATGGGTGGCCCAGAACTAGAGGGTTTTGAGGAGATGAAAAGACATAGAACCGGAGTCTCTCTCGGTGGTTCCCGGACAGGATCAGCTGAAGCGGCAGAGTTCGGTGGGTGACCCTGGCCAGGAAGCTGCCATCCAGGGCATTGACCACTAGCGGGCCTTCTAGAGTCTCCACTGGAATCTGGGCACTGGTTACCAACCCCGGGTCCATGAAATTTTGTTCTGCTCCGGAGTCCACCAGAGCAGAGAGAGCGAGTGAACGAGAGTGTAAGGAGAGGGAAGCAGGCAACAACAGTCTTGAGAGGGAGTTGGAAGAGGGCTCAGGTTTGCTCGCCAGTATTCCAACCACCACTGGCGAGCGCCCCCGTTTGGGCGAACTGGACAGGAGGAAACTGAATGTCCGAGGTGGCCACAATACAGGCACTCACCTGCTCCTAGCCGTCTCTCCTTCTCCTGAGATGAGCACGGCCGAGCTGCATAGACTCCACCTCCGAGGTGGAAGAGGGAAGCGGCCATGGAGACCGAGACTACGAGCGCTCGCCCTGATGGGCTGCCTCAGGGACACGCGACCGGAAGTTGGGGAACGATGACATCACGGCGATGTTTTCTGAGACTTGTAGCTCTGCTCCCGTTGTCTTTCCCGCATTCGGTTATCCAGCCCGATCGTTAGTCATATTAGCTCCTCCAACGAATCGGGCTTATTGGAGCTGGCCAGTTCGTCCTTCACGGCTTCCGACAGTCCGTAAAGAAACACACCCCGAAGCGCGGTCTCTCCCCATCCGGACTCGGCGGCGAGAATGCGGAAATCCACGGAGTGTTTCCGCTGCACTCGTCCTGCCCTGTTGTAAGCGGAGAAGGCGCTAGGCCGCGTCCTCCGAATCCACTGGGCGATTGAAGACCCTCCGTAGATCCTCCAAAAAAGTCACATAATCCACAGAACTAGGCTGGTTAATGCCCAGCGTATTCATTCCGTCGTAGGAATCCGGAGACGGGACGGGGGACTCCCGGATCTGCCGGGCGGGATCTGGAGAGAGGAGTGCTGGTGCTGGAGCAGGCGGATGACTGGCTTGACGGGTCAGGTCCTGCACTAAGCGGCCGATCTGGGATACCTCCGCGGACATGGACCTTTGCACTTCAGCCATGTCCATTAACATCCGCCGATGTTCAGCCAGCAGCGTTCCATGTCCAGCCAGTGTAGCTGCTCCGGTGATCGCTGGATCCATGTTGGTCAGTCTGTTCTGTCACGGGAGAACAGGGTTAGGACCCAAGAGCAGACCACAGGAGACAGGATAGGGATAAGGAACTTTATTCTGTAATGATGTTAAGCAATTCCGACGTGAGTCCCGAGGATCGACGTCGGAGGTAGGCACAGCAAATCACGGTGTGAGTCCCGAGGCACAACACCGGAGGCAGGCGGGTCGCGGCGTGAGTCCCGAGGATCGACGTCGGAGGTTTGGCACAGCAAATCACGGTGTGAGTCCCGAGGCAGGCAGAAGAGAGCAGGTACTCTGCGAACAAGGAGAGAGAGTTACCGAGCGTAACGAGCCAGTGGAGAATCTCATGGAGCGGCAGTGGGAACTACCGGGTCAGAAGACGTAACAGACTGACAACCCAGGCCTGCATGACCAGGGTTGATATGGAGACGGTGATGATCCAAACGGCCACAGCTGTGCACCACTCGGGGGTGTGGCCACGGGCAGCGTCTGGAGGTACACACCCACAGACACACACGAGCACAAGGCAAAAACACAAACAGGGGATGACAGACACATGAGGTAAGGAGACTTGGGAGAACAGAGGTAAACCCACAATGGGTCAGACAGGGATCCTGACACTGGATTAAGAGTGGGCTTTTTCAGGAGAGGTTTAATTATAGCTACTTTGAAGGAATGTGGTACATGGTCTGTTAGCAAAGACACATTGACAATATCTGCTGTGTGCTTGTTTTCCGGAAACATGGCTAAACGACAACATCCCCGACTCCGCTGTGCAACTCGAGCAGCTAACATGCTACCGAGCAGACAGAGCCCTTGCTAAAGGAGGGAAGACCCGCGGCGGCGGGGTGTGTGTTTACATACGGGATGCATGGTGTCGGGACGCTGTTGTGATATGTAAACACTGCTCACCACTGGCGGAGTTCATGATAACAAGGTGCCGTCCTTTTTTCATCTGCCAAGGGAATTTACAGCGATTCTGCTAGTCGCTGTTTACATCCTGATAATCATTCAAGCATTCTTTTCTTGTGTTATCGTTGACGTGTAAACAATGTCCATTTCGCCAACTTCTCACAACATTGCTCCTCTTCCATATCATGTATGTCAGTCACGATTTTCAACCATACATCTTGTGATGGTGGTTCAACCGTGTGCCATCTCTTCGTATTAGCCTTTTTACTAGCTGCTTGCAGAATTTTCAGCAGATACCGGTCTTCCCCTAACACGGTATCTGATGTCATATTACAAAAGTAGAGAAACAGACAGAACTTAGGTGTGTCATAGCCTAGAATTTTTACGGTAACTTGGGGTATGTTTAAGCAGGCAGCCACGTACAACAACCACACAGACATTGAGGAGTACACAGACACTGTTACTTCCTACATCAGTAAGTGCATGGATGATGTGACCCATATAAAGACCATCACCACTCGGGCTAACCAGAAGCCATGGCTGACAGGAAGTCCATCGGCTGCTGAGGGCCAGAAACAAAGGCCTTCAGAGCCGGGGATGAAATGTGGCCTGAGAAGAGCGAGAGCCAACCTGTCCCACAGCCTCAGGAAAGCAAAACAGGACTATACAAATAAGATAACCTCTCACTTCAAAGACAGCAGAGATACACGGAGCCTGTGGCAGGGCATTCAGACCATCACGGATTACAAACCCAAGCCACAGACCTGCGACAGCAACATCTCTCTGCTAAACGACCTCAACAGTCCCAGATTGATCATCTTGTCGATAGTGCTACAGGCTCACTGAGAATGACACTAGACTCGATAGCCCCTCTGAAGTCAGAAGACGGTGAGTCAAAGGAGGTTTGCTCCCTGGTAGAACCCTCAGACCCGCAAACATCACGAAAGCTTGAAAGCATATGGCGTTCCTCCCATTTGAAAGAATCACGCTTAGTTTTGCGAGAGTCTTAAAACATAGAAGTGCCGTTTATCATCAGGTCCAGGCTGCTTCGCGAAGTTTTCAACTGTCAAGTTCCTAGGTGTTTTGTGCAACTCTTGCCCAACTTGAAATGGCCTGGTACATGAACCCCGAAGGACTCTTTCCAACACAGCTCTATATTTATTTTTTTCCTTATTTGTTAATTGTTGGCTGGTTGGTCCATCCATCGGGTTGAAAACCTTCAAAAAGCAAAAGTTATAGAGAAATGTAAATACACTTCCAACAAATGAATGCAAACAGTATGCAGTACTGGCGTTTCGAGAAAGCACATCAAAACATCAATATAAATTGAACAATCAACCAAGTACACTCAAACAAAAACCCAAACTCACAAGCATTCAGCAAACCGATATGCATGCTGGCTGTGCTGCTAAGTTACCACTGTACAATTCATCAAACAATACATCCCTCCATCAATGATAGAAGCACTCCCAATACCAAACAATCATCACAATACATTTTTGTTACAGCACCAGTGGCTTCTTTCGTTGTACCATGAGTTGAATCCTTGCTTGCCTCTCTCTCTATGCTGAAATGTTTGCTGAGAGAGACCTTCCATTCTTCTTCTTCTTCTTTAATGTTTATTGGCGGTTGGCAATCAACTGTTTTGGTGCATTACACACATATATATATATATATATATATAATTCCCCCAAAATAAAGGAAAAATATATTTTAAAAAAAAGTTGAAACGGGGATTAGATTTTCCCAATAATATTTGTAATTCGAAGATACTGTTTTTTGCAGAATACCTACTATATCTAAATGTACTTTTTCCTTGCAGAGACTTCCAATTAGCTGTCATATTTCGACAGTGTAGTTTCCTCTTGCCCACAATAGTCACATTTGACTGCATCCCTTTGTAGCGTACTGTTTAGCCCAGTGTGTCCAAATCGAAGTGTTGATATCACTGCTTCCTCTCTCGTGTTCCTTCCTGTCCATCTCCTTTCTCCCACTTTCCTCTGAACTATGAAAAACCATCGCCCTTTTCTGTCCTCCTCCCATTGCTTCTGCCACCTTTTCTTTAACCTCTTTTTGCTGAAGTTGACTTCAACTTTTGGTATTTTCTGCAGCTTTGTCTGCCATTTCATTCCCCCTGACACCAACATGTGCTGGAACCCATAGGAACACTACTGTAAGATCTATCATTTGAATCCATTATAATGTTTTTCTGTATGGTCTACTGTCTAAATGACTGTTCTGTAAGCTCTGTAATGATGAACTTGAGTCCGAACAAATGATTGCCCTCAATGGTCCTGTGTCCTCTATCCACTGTAATGCAAACATTATTGCCAGCATTTCCCTGTGTAAACTGATACTCCCTGAGTAATCATTTTACCTATTTTGATATTAAGTTCTGGCACTATTGCTACCTTGTTTACTAAATTATTTGATGCGTCTGTGAAAACCTGGACATAACTGTGGTAACTGTCAATGTGTGTCTGTTGCCTCAGGGAGTATCCACGGTGCTATTGCTGGCAATGGAACTGTTGGACTGAAGTTTAATTTGTCAATGTTCATTTATTTTGCGTTCTGTGCTACTGTTCATCCAAAGCTTCTTGTCTCCCTCCTCTCCAAAAACTTAATGCCAACTGCATCCTTCGTAATTCTAGAGGCATTTCACCCATTTCCACCTCTAGTGCTGCCGTTGGAGTTGTTTTAAAATGCCCAGTGCATATTCTCCTGATGAGACCTTCCATTTGCAGCCTGTACTGACCTGCTAGTGGTGCATTATGGGACTTGCAGTGTTTTAGGCAAAGTCAAGTGAGTGGATCTGATGAGGAACTGAAATGAAACTTGACAAATGGCAAAAACAGTAAGCCAGGACCTCAAGTGGGAGCCGAACATCAGCTCCATCACCAAGAAGGCTCAGCAGAGGATGTTCTTCCTGAGGCAGCTGAGAGGGTGATTGGCTGCAATCTGCCATCCCTCCATGACTTCGCCTCCAGGACCCTCAACGGGCAAGGAAGATTGTAGCCCACCGCTCTCACCCTGGACACAGACTGTTCGAGTCCCTTCCCTCAGGCATGAAGCTGCAGTCCATCAGGACCAAGACCTCACGCCACAAGAACAGTTTCTTTCCAGCTGCAGTCAGGTTCATCAACAAAGCCTGGGACCCCAACTAACTGACTCTGACTCTCACATCCCCAGGATAATAAAGACCAGGACCCCCACTAACTGACTCTGACTCTCACATCCCCAGGATAATAAAGACCAGGACCCCCACTAACTGACTCTGACTCTCACATCCCCAGGATAATAAAGACCAGGACCCCCACTAACTGACTCTGACTCTCACATCCCCAGGACAATTTCCAACACCCTTGCACAACTTTTCTTTTCTTACTAAAATGCATTAGCCACTTATATTAAAAAAGATCTGCTTGTTTTAAAGTACTGTTATCTGTTTCTTATTTACCATATTTATATATTTATTGATTTTCTCTGTTGTTTACGGTATTGTCATGTTGATGGATTCTCTGATACATTATGATTCAGATCGTATCTGCTACGGAGAATGTTTTATTGTCCATACTTATATCACAGGAGTTGTTGACCTTGTCCTCACCGTTATCGCCCCCATTACTATCATCATAGTTCTGTATATGAGAATATTTGTGGTGGTTGTGTCTCAGGCTCAAGCCATGCAAACCCACATTGTATCGGTGACACAACAGCGTCCAGTGGGTTTAACTGCTAAGAAATCTGAGCTGAAAGCAGCCAGGACTCTTGGTGTTGTTGTGGTTGTGTTCCTGATCTGCCTTTGTCCATTATACTTTTCTGCTTTTTCAGCCATGAACCTATCTTCGACATTTGTAACTTGGCTGTTCTTTTGTAACTCTTCTCTGAACCCACTTATTTATGCCTTATTTTACCCCTGGTTTAAAAAATCTATGAAACTCATTTTAACATTTAAGATACTTCAGCCGGACTCTTGTGATATGACAATACTTTAGAGACAAACCAGTCCATGGAGATGGAAATGTATTTGCTATTGTATAGCTGGATACACTGAACTAAAGTCAAAAGTTGTAAAGGCTGGAGACAGTGTTGTTTTTATATGGTAATATTTTTACTTCATATTATTCCGGATTTGCACCTTATTGACAATTTATATTTCTAATTGCGCTCAAGTCCTGTATTATCTTATTACATCTTAAACATTTGTGAATCATGATCTTTAATAGACAATCAAGTGTGTATGGAAATATAAATATATTCAGTGTTGTATAGCTGGATACACTGAAGTAAAGTCAAAAGATGTAATGGCCGGAGACACATTGTTGTTCTTATATGGTAATGTTTGTATTTCATATTATTCTAAATGTGCGCCTTAATGAAAATATATATCTCTTTCTGCACTCCATATAATCACACTCTTTTCTACTTTGTACTCCAATACAGTTTGGTAATATCTTATTACATCTGGAATCTTTGTGACTCATTTTCTCTAACAGACAATCAAGTGTGTACATTGTCATTACTTAAGCTGAAACTATACTTGTACCCCAACAAAGCTGCTACTTTCAGTGTTGAGAAATAAAGTCAACGTGGAATATCCCTGTCGTGAGAAATAGTAAAGGTTGAAAGGCATAATAGGGGGCCTGGCTGCTTTGACTGACAGGTGGCGGACGTCTCAGATTGTTTCCAAGTGTACAGCTTCTCCACTTTACTAGCAAGGATGAAATGGAAACCATGATCCGAAAAGGTAAAGTTGTCAAGGACAGAATAAACTATACCTTTCTGCTTTTGCAGTGCATAAAACATCTTTAACCTTTGAAACCTGGCTGTTCTATTTGAACTCCTGTCTAAACCCACTTATTTATGCCTTTTTTTACCCCTGGTTTAGAAAATCTATGAAACTCATTATAACATTAATGATACTTCAGACTTACTCTAGTGATATGACAATACTTTAGAGACAAACTGGTCAGTAACAAAACTAAAACCTTCTATGAAGATGGAAATATATTCAGTGTTGTATAGCTGAATACACTGAAGTAAAGTCAAAAGATGTAATGGCCGGAGACACATTGTTGTTCTTATATGGTAATATTTGTATTTCATATTATTCTAAATGTGCGCCTTAATGAAAATATATATCTCTTTCTGCACTCCATATAATCACACTCTTTTCTACTTGAGAAATAAAGCCAAAGTGGAAGCGCCAAAAACTGTTTCCTCAAATGGCCACTTGAGGCTGGCTCCAAAAGCGAGTCCATCCCCCTAGACCAATATGTTAAAATGGCCAACAGCTCCAGCTAACTAGTCAAGCTCTACATGATGATGTTAAGAGGCTGAGTGACAGAGTGAGCAGGACACCTTCAAGACGAGGTCCTGCTTCGCCAAATATGTTATTTACACCTGTGAAGGAAAGTAACGATTAGGAGAGAGTTCAAGATCTGTGGCCAGATTGGGGAAAAAGGGACAGAAAAACAGACTCTCATACACAAACCTGACGCATCAGATTGAGGCTGAAGTCAAGGAGGCTGTGATCAAATCAATCAATCCAGGTTTGAGTATTCGAGATAAGGTCAAGATTAAAAATGACCTCACCCTGCTACAGTTGAAGTCAATTTTAAAGGGGCACTTTAAAGAGGACAGCTCTACTGACCTACAGTATATCACAAGAGAGTCGCGAGTCCCCTCAAAACTTCCTCTTTAGGGCCATTGAGTTGAAAGACTCTCCCTAACTTGGTCAGATGAACAATACAGCCCTGAGCTCATCCAGAAGAAATTCTTGAGGCTTCTCAACTCAGGACTCTCGGAGCAAGCGGCCGCTTGGTTCACGAGCTACCTTGAGAATAGGTCTCAGTGCATCAGATATGAGGGTTTATCCTCTGATATTGCAACCATCTGTAAAGGTGTGCCACAAGGCTCTGTATTAGTTTTTTTAGGTCATTCCATGGAGTAATGGAGTAAGTAGTCTGTGGTGGTGGCACTAGAGATAATTTCATATACACTTTAGTTTGTAAAATGTGTGAAAGGCCCGTTAAAACAGGAAGAAGAGTATTGTATTACCCCTTCATGTCTTTTGCTGCAGAATCACAAAATCCCCAAATGCCAACATCCCTCCATTATCCGGACAACTCCACAAAACAAATTCATTCTTGTTAAAGAATTCCTCAAACCTGGGCCCCTCTTGCTAAGAGGAGATATGTTAGCCACCACACCACCATGTTTGCCTCACAGGAGTCAGGCAAAATAAAAGAGTAGCTAGAGTAGTTGAATTTTTCCAAAATGCTTCAGTGTTGCATTGAACCAGTACACAATGTAAAGAAACATATATGATTTGAATGTAACAGTGTTTACATAAAAAGACATTCTGCCAAGACATGACTAAATTCTCACCAGCATGACCAATTTGTCTGTCGAATTTCAGCCACCATGTGTCTTTCTAAAGCATGTTGGTCTGACATGAGCCAGGCTGCAGTATCTTAAGTGTAACAATGAGCTTAATAGCTTTTCTAAACCAGGGTTTAAAAAAAAGGCATAGCTCACAGGGTTAAGACAGGAGTTAAAATAGAACAGACATGTTACAAAGAAAGCAGATGAGGCATTAAGCAAGGTGTCCTGGCCTGTGAGCAAAACACTAAAATATGGACAGATGCAAAAAAGAAACACAACAATAACAACACCAAGAGTCCTGGCTGCATTTCAGACACCTACTGAAGACGTGTCGGATTTTTTGCCAAGAACACCATTTGAAAAGTGTTTTAAAACATGTTGATTTTTAAAGTCTCAGATTTTCAGGTCGGGACTAACAGAGCTGAGGGGCAATGACAGCAAAAGCCCACTAAGGGACTTGGGGACAGCCAGCAGAGCCTTGCCTGTGGATCTCAGGCTGTGCTCTGCTCAGAGGGGGCAGCAGTTCAGCAATGTAACTGGGAGCTAAACCGGTAATGGCTTTAAAGGTTCAATACTAAAATGTATTCTAAAACCTACCAGTACTGGGGTTTTGAAGAACTTTTTATCTAGTATTAAATCCATCAGCAAAAGGCGTGAGATGGTTTCTAGGTTAAACCCTGTGATTACTAGATAAATATAAGTATGTTATTTGGGTTATACAGTGGAAATTATAGGTTCAATTTAACAAAACACCTTGCATAATCATAGTATTATTATTACATGAATATATTATTGAAAACACACATTTTGCTTATGATTATGTCCAGTTCGAGACATATTTGTATAATTCAGTCAAACTCATGCACAAAGATGAAATAGACAAGGCGTATATCACTTTATTAAAAAGAGAGACAAGCGACAGAGAAAGGGCCAAGCAGTATACAGACTATTTTCAGATTATAGTTTGGATCAGTCATTGCAACATTTAACTTGATTTTTTATCTAATACAGATAAACAAATAATGTATACTAATGCCCACTCACATGGTTTTAAATTGTTTTGTTTTACAATATTTGCCATTTAAACATCTTACATACACATATTTAAGTCAAAGAAATAATTTCTGGACCTGCGTATATATTTATATAAAAACAGGGTTAATGAGGTTTGAGCTATAGGGTTTATTGTGTAGCCACGGAAATAACATTTAATAAATAGCTTTTCGGTGAAATCCACCCAAAATGATTTGCAATTGTGACTGATACTTGTAGAGAGAGAGAGGGTTGTTAAGGTTTGTTACGTCATCTAAGGCAAAGATGGTAGCCTTCTGGTCTGCAGGACTAAGAAGAAATAAAATGTGACCAAAACTGCAATTCGAATAAAGCGATGTGCCGATAAGAGTGTGACAGGGAAGAGAGACGGCGTCAATGTATCTCTGTGTTTCTGTGACAGAGGGAGGGGAAAAGAGATTCAGGCCGTGTGAGAAAAAGTGTTGTTTAACATTTTCTCCAATTTACATTTAAATCATCAGTATTCTAGTCTTCATTCTTATGTTGCGTTCAGAAAAAAAGCGTTGCAAATTTTTCTCGAGAGTAGATTCCATGGAAAGTCAATGCACAGACACGAATGGATGTCAATATTCGCAACGCTTTTGGTGTGAACGCAGCATTAGAATGCGTAAGGCCTCAAGGCAATCAATATTTATTTTTTTCTCTCCTGACTTCAGAAGTTGTAAGGATTTACGAACTTGCATTTTAGATCATTATTACTATTGTTTGGCCACCATTCAAGTGCATGTGCCATCATCCGGTGGCCAAAACATCGAAAGATTATTTTCTTATCAGAGTCAAGGTACATTGGAGTGATTTTGTAAACTTGCGTGAGAGAGAACAGATTTTATTTCCCCTCACACTGTGTGGTCCAACCAAACTGAGGATAATTAAGTACAGTTGCTGATCAGTTTCACAACTACAATGTGCTTCAAACAAAACTGTCAAATATATTTACAAAAATATCAGAGATAGGATACCTCTGACTTTCAAATGTTGGAACAGATTAACAGAAATAAATGTTTACATATATCTGTGTTTCCTACCATCATTGTCGTGGAAATCATTGTCAATAACAATTGTGAGGAATAATTAACATTAATGTGTAATCAGTCACTTTACATACATTATTGTAATTAAAAGGTTATCTGTGAAACTTTGTTATTCAGGAAGTTTGTATCAAACAAGTAGCCCTTCGTACTATTGTTTACACTTTCAGTTTCAAAAAGGTTGGTGACCCCTGCTCTACAGCATGTTGGTCTGACATGAGCCAGGCTGCAGTATCTTAAGAGTAACAATGAGCTTGATAGCTTTTCTAAACCAGGGATAAAAAAAGGCATAGATCACAGGGTTAAGACAGGAGTTGAAATAGAACAGATATGTTACCAAGGCGACAGATGAGGCATTAAACAAGGTGTCCTGGCCTGTGAGTGAAACACAATAATATGGGCAGATGCACAATAGAAACACAACAATAACAACACCAAGAGTTCTGGCTGCTTTCATTTCAGATTTTTTAGCAGTTACACTCACGGAACACTTGAGAGGGAAAGATGCAATCTGAGAGCGCATGGCACGAGCCTGAGACACAGCCACCACAAAAACTCTCATATACAGAACTATGATGACAGTGACAGGACCAATAAAGGACAAAAAAATATCTGCAAGACCAGCAATGTAGTTAATGACAACAACACACTCTCCTAAGCAGGAAGTATACCTGCCTGGTTGTTCCAGGTTATTCTTCAGCAGCAGACTGTTAAGGAAAATAGAAAATATCCAACACAGACAAACACAGACTTGAACTCTTTTTTGTGTGACTTTGTAGGAATAATGTAGAGGATCACAAATAGCCACATATCGGTCAACTGCTATGAGAACCATGGTTCCTATTGAAGTAGAAGTAATAATAAAGTCCACAACAGTATACGAAGTACACATGAGGTCACCAAGAAACCAGCAGTTGTCTATAAGCATAATTTGAAAAAACAAAAGGGGACCCATGAGAGAATCTGAGACAGCCAGAGAGAGGAGGAGGAGGTTGGTGGGTGTGTGGAGCTGCCTGGAGAGATAAGAGAACAACATGCTGATCATTATTAGTAGCTTGAATTGTGATTAAAAGATAAAAGCAATGACTGAAACACATACACATATTTCCCTGAAAGATATGTTATTATGTTTTCTTTCGTTCCATCAACCATTTCCTTTCTGTATACCAATTTTACAAAGAGGTAAAACATTTGAATACCTGAAGTGGGAGATGGAGATGATGACCAACAGGTTGAGAGTCACAGTGAGCAGAGAGATGGAGGGCAGTAAAATGTAATTGAGCATAAATACATAGTGAGGACGCATGTTCTTCCTGCAGGAGGAGTTGAGGAGTTGTGGAAAGCAAAGTTCGGCTTCTTCAAGGGTTTTCATTCTCAGGAAGAGGAGACGAGATGATGCTGAGCTCGTCAGACAACTGATTGATCTATTTTCTTCCTCCACATCCTCCTTCTTTAACTCTGGTGACAACTTAGTGACATCAGTCGGAGTGACTGAACTTCCCCCTGACTGTTTCATCTATCTTCATTGGACGTTTTCCTGTATTTCCCCTCCACTTTTTTCCTTTTTTACCTAAACAATTACAATTTCCATCATACTCTTCAACGGGGAACAGCAAGGCACATCACATTGCAAAGTTTCATTTATTTTCGTCTTGGACAGTCGTGACCAAGACGAAAATAAGGAAGAGCACAGCGTCTGGTTACTATCATGCCATGAACCTGAAAAAGCTATAGATAAAAGCATATTTTCAAACCTTTTGCAATAAAGAGATTTAACTTGATGGGTTCGTAGTTATGTCATGTGTTGTTGAACGTATGCCCCTGCACTGATTCCCTGCTTCCCCACCTCAATAGTTTTCTCTGATCACTACTCAGGAAACCCCTTTATATGTTTCTGATCTCCAGTCACCTCTGCCAGGTTGCATCTGCACCTTCAGTCCCCCAATTGCTCAGACAACCAGATTCATCTTCAGCTGGTCGCTTGTCCCAGTCTCCGGCTGGATGTCCCCTTTCCCCTCTTGTTAATCTGCCAATTAGCTCTTCTATTAGACTCCTAAATGTCCCACTCTCCCTCAAACACATTCTTACTCCCAATTCTTCAAATTGAAATGCTTGGTCAGTGGTGCTACAAACTATGACACTCTAAGACAAGGTACCCCTCTCGTGTCAGTTTTGGACGCATCAGGGACAGTGTCAGTTTCCTGCATTGTGACTTGTTAAAATCCAATTCCTTGTTCACAGTACAGTTTCTCCTTGTCACATACATACAGTCTCATTTCAAAATAAACTTGAAATGTTGGGTTACTTAGTTTTTAGGTTTACTTGTACAACAAAAGTGCTTGGTTCTGGATTAAGTCATAAAATACTTAAGAAAATTAATGAAAATAAAAAATAGCGGGGTGTGGCTAGGCTCAGCTGCAGAGTGGGTGGAGCGGGGGTGTGGTTCAGGGAACAGTGTCATGATGTGTAAATGAGCCTCACCTGGGATCAATTATGTTCCGTGTTCCATATAAGAACAGGAGTAGCTGGAGAGGAGAAAGAGCGGGTAGCGGAGGCCCGGATCGGTCGCTACCAGAAGCATGACAAATAAATAAAAACTGTCACTGCCCTCACAATTGTGTGTGTGTTGCCTCTTTGGTGCCTGCCCGAGACTCGAACTTGTTACAGTGGAGCCAAACGTGGGTGGGCATATGGAGCACCAGGAGCAGCACGCCGAGGGGCCGACCCAGCCGATCGTGGCGCTGGGGCAGATGCTGGCGGGGATCGCAGCCATGCAGCACGAGCAGGCGGAGATGAACCGACTTTTTCTGAGGGCTCTCCAGGACCAGGCTGAGAGGCAGACCTTCGCCCTGGAGCAGATCGCCGCCCGGTCAGCTGCAGCTCCACCGGCAGCGAGGCCGTCCGCGCTGGCGGGAATCACCCTGCACAGGATGACCGCAGCGGATGACTCACAGTCGTTCCTGGACTGCTTCGAGGCTACAGCGGGGGCGTGTGGCTGGCCGGAGGCAGAGTGGGCGGTCCGCCTCCTGCCTCTTCTGGCCGGGGAGGCACAGACAGCGGCTCTGGGGCTGCCCCCGGTAAGCAGGCAGGTGTACGCGGACGTGCGTAAAGCCGTCATAGAGCGGCTGGGCCTGTCTCCGGTGGACCACCGGCGGAGGTTCCGGGAGGCCAGGCTGGGGTCCGAGGACCGAGCATTTGTTTTCGCCCAGCAGCTGAAGGACGCCGTCACCAGATGGCTGCAACCGGGAGGCTCGGTGGGGGCACAGGAGGTAGCGGAGAAGGTGGTCCTGGAACAGTTTGTGGGCGGCCTGCCGTCCCGAACCTCAGCCTGGGTCCGCTGTCACCGGCCGGCGGAACTAGAGACCGCCATCCCCTTGGTGGAAGATCACCTGGCCGTTCATTCCCCCGGGCAGCGGGACGGTGGTCGTGCGGCGGCTACGGCCCGGCCTATACCCGCCCCACGGAGGACGCTACCTCCGCAGCTTCGGGCACGGCTGGCGCCGAGGCCAGCACCCCTCCCTCGGGTCCCCGATCCACCAACCACGGCCAACATCGGCACTCTTCCTGACCTACAGGGGGGTTCTCAAACACCAGGGCAGGAGTGTTGGAGGTGCGGGCAGCCCGGGCACCTCCGGAGAGAGTGTCCGCTGATGGAGGTGGGCCAGGTGATCCGGGTTGCCGGCCCTCCAACACCCTCCCCCGGTCCGGGAGCGACGAACCCCCTTCCGGTAAGAATCCAGGGGGGTACACATCAGGCGATGGTGGATTCGGGCTGTACGCAGTCTATGATCCACCAGAGTCTGGTTCGGCCCGGGGCATTGGTGGAGGCATTGTGGGTGAAAATAAGGTGTGTGCATGGGGATGTTCATATCCTATGGTGTCAGCGGAAATTAGATACGGGGGGAAAAAGCATAATGTGAAGTTTGCGGTTAGCTCCCACCTTACGTACCCCCTAATCTTGGGAACAGATTGGCCGGGGTTTAATAAATTAATGGGACAGGCGGCGAGGGTGCGTTCACGGACGACAGGGATATGTGATATCTGTGCTGTGCTCAGCGGCGACGCGAGGTCGTCCGACACTGCAGACGGGGAGGGGGAACCGGCGGAGCCTCCTGTGGAGACTCCACCCGCTCCCGAGTTTCACTCGATGGAGGATTTTCCACTCGAGCAGTCTCGTGACGATACTCTATGCTCAGCCTTCGACCAAGTGATACGAATTGATGGTCAGTTGGTGCGCCCTGACGCAGCGCAGTCATATCCGCACTTTTCATTGATTAGGGACAGACTGTACTGAGTGAGCAGTGACGCTCAGACAGGAGAGGAAAGCACCCAGTTGCTGGTGCCGAAGAGCCGCCTGGAAATGATTTTCCAGGCGGCTCATTATAACCCGATGGCTGGTCACATGGGATATGAAAAAACACTGGACCGGATAATGACCCGATTTTATTGACCGGGCATCCGGGCGGATGTGCGCCGTTGGTGTGCGTCCTGCCCGGAGTGTCAATTGGTAAATCCCGCGGCCATTCCGAGGGCGCCTTTGCGTCCTCTGCCATTAATGGAGGTTCCGTTCAAGCGAATCGCTATGGACCTCATCGGGCCATTTCACCGGAGTGCACGCGGATATCGCTTTGTATTAGTCCTGGTGGATTACGCAACGCGATATCCGGAGGCAGTGCCGTTGCGCAACATTTCTGCAAAGAGTGTCGCGCAGGCGCTGTTTCAGATCATCTCCCGAGTCGGAATCCCGAAAGAGATTCTGACTGACCAGGGCACCCAGTTCATGTCAAGAACACAGAGAACTTTACGGGTTATTGGGCATTAAGTCTATTCGGACCAGTGTGTACCACCCACAGACAGACGGTCTGGTGGAGCGTCTGAATAAGACTTTGAAGTCCATGGTCCGTAAATTTATTAATGACGATGAACGTAATTGGGATAAATGGCTTGACTCTCTGTTGTTTGCAGTGCGGGAGGTTCCCCAGGCCTCCACGGGATTTTCTCCCTTTGAACTTTTGTTCGGCAGGACTCCGAGGGGGGTGCTCGACCTGATTAAGGAAAACTGGGAGGAGGGGCCGAGCACCAGCAAAAACGAGATCCAGTAAGTCCTGGACCTGCGAGCAAAGCTCCACACGCTGGGTAGGATGTCACGTGAGAATTTGCTCCAGGCCCAAGAGCGTCAACAACGCCTGTACGACAGAGGGGCCAGGCTGAGACAATTCACACCGGGAGAGAAGGTACTTGTATTGCTTCCTTCTTCCAGCTCTAAACTCCTCGCCAAGTGGCAAGGGCCCTTTGTGGTCACACGGCGAGTGGGGGATGTCGACTATGAGGTGGTGTGTTCTGACAGGGGTGGAGCTACACATATTTATCACCTCAACCTTCTGAAAGCGTGGAGGGAGGCGGAGTCTGTTTCTCTGGTGTCCGCGGTATCTGAGAGAGAGGAGCTGGGGCCTGAGGTCCCAAAATCCACCAATCCGGCCTCGCTCCTTTGTGAAGACCATCTCTCCGGGACCCAGAGAACAGACATTGCCCAGTTGCAAGAGCGGTTTTCTGACGTGTTTTCTCTCCTGCCAGGATGCACAAACCTCATCATGCACCAGATTGAGACTCCTCCGGGCGTGACGGTGCGGTTGCGGCCCTACAGGTTACCTGAACACAAGAGAAAAGTGGTTCAGAGGGAATTGGCTGCTATGCTGGAGATGGGGGTAATAGAAGAGTAACACAAGAAGGATGGTTCTATTCGGTTCTGTGTGGACTATCTCAGGGTGAACGATGTGTCACGATCGATGCTTACCCAATGCCCCGGGTCGACGAACTCCTGGACCGACTGGGCACTGCGCGTTTCTTTACGACCCTGGATTTAACCAAGGGCTACTGGCAGATTCCTCTGTCGCCAGAGTCCAAGGAAAAAAACGGCCTTCTCCACTCCGTTTGGTTTGTACCAATTCACCACGCTTCCCTTTGGGTTGTTCGGGGCCCCAGCCACCTTTCAACGCCTCATGGACCGGGTGCTTCGTCCACATGCTGCATATGCTGCCGCCTACTTGGATGATGTGATCATCCACAGCACAACCTGGGCGGAGCATATGCAGCGGGTGGGCGCAGTGCTGGAGTCCCTGAGGCAGGCGGGGCTGACTGCCAACCCGGGGAAGTGTGCAGTTGGACGGAGGGAGGTACGGTATCTGGGGTACCACTTGGGCGCCGGGCAGGTGCGCCCTCAGGTGGACAAGACGGCTGCCATCGCCGCCTGCCCGCCGCCCAAGAGGAAAGAAGAGGTGAGGCAGTTTTTGGGGCTGGCGGGTTATTACAGGCGGTTCATTCCGAATTTTGCAGAACTGACCAGCCCCTTGACTAACTTGACCCGGAAAGGTGCCTCAGATCCGGTCCAGTGGACGGAGCAGTGCCGGTTGGCGTTTGAGAAGGTAAAACAGGCTCTCTGTGGGGAACCACTCCTTCACACACCTAACTTTTCTCTCCCTTTTACACTGCAGACTGATGCGTCGAACAGAGGGCTGGGGGCCGTTTTGTCCCAGCAGGTAGAGGGGGTTGACCGCCCGGTCCTGTACATCAGCCGGAAGCTGTCAGAGAGAGAGGCCAGGTACAGCACAGTAGAGAAGGAGTGCCTGGCCATCCGGTGGGCGGTCGACTCCCTGCCCTACTACCTCCTGGGGCGCTCATTCACCCTCTGGTCGGACCACGCGCCGCTGCAGTGGCTCCACCGCATGAAAGATACCAACGCCCGGATAACTCGGTGGTATCTGGCTTTACAGCCTTTTAATTTCAAAGTGATCCATAG
Organism: Cyclopterus lumpus; assembly: GCF_009769545.1. Classification (NCBI taxonomy): domain Eukaryota; kingdom Metazoa; phylum Chordata; class Actinopteri; order Perciformes; family Cyclopteridae; genus Cyclopterus; species Cyclopterus lumpus. The sequence goes on from NC_046986.1 coordinate 4,186,003, forward strand.
GCCGGGGACGCAGATTGTCGTGGCGGACTTCCTCTCCCGCTCTCGTGGGGGGGGGGGGGGGGGTGTAGGTTAGGCCGGATGGCACCCTGGCCTAAGACGGGCGGTGGAGGTATGTGGCAGCGGGGTGTGGCTAGGCTCAGCTGCAGAGTGGGTGGAGCGGGGGTGTGGTTCAGGGAACAGTGTCATGATGTGTAAATGAGCCTCACCTGGGATCAATTATGTTCTGTGTTCCATATAAGAACAGGAGTAGCTGGAGAGGAGAAAGAGCGGGTAGCGGAGGCCCGGATCGGTCGCTACCAGAAGCGTGACAAATAAATATAAACTGTTACTGCCCTCACAATTGTGTGTGTGTGTGTTGCCTCTTTGGTGACTGCCCGAGATTCGAACCTGTTACAACATCCAACAACCAAGGTTAATAAACATATTTGGACTGGGTTGTAAACGCAACAAAGACTAACTAGAAGTAGTTGCTTCCTTATTTCCTGTTTCTGTGATTCTGCTGTAACTCGGTTTTGGGAATGACTCTACCCTCCAAGCCGAGTCTGTAGGTTCCGTTTGTTCTTTATGTCTGCCGGGCAAACTTCCTGTGTAGTGCCATCTGTCCTTCTGGCCTCTTGTTCCATGTCCTGAGCTGCTCCACCGATCTCAGTCAACACAATCACATCATCTGCAAAAAGCAGAAAAGTAAGGTCATCAAACTGGATTATCTCTTAACTCTGGCTGCACCTTAAGATCCTATCCATCTCTGTGATGCCCTGCCCTGATAAGTTGCAACTGTCTGAATGTTGTGTGAGGTGTGCACAATCTCACTGCACATTCATCCTTGATACATACCAGTTCATGTCAGGAAAAGGGCATACTGATATATTTTGTTTGTACACATCAGAATACATTTAAGGTCTGTCAGGCAGTCTCCCCCCGATCTTATTTAACTCACCACAGTTCAGTTTACAGCTTAACCCGAGTGTCCAAGGCATATGGCGACAGATCTGATAATATGATCACAAAATCCATCATTGATCTTTAGCAAAATGTGTTCTAGTACCAAGTGCCTTCATGAATCACCCTCTGCTATAACCTGGTGTTTCTTATGGCCAATCCATAACTGGCACATAAGTCCAGTAACAAAGCAGCACTGGTTTTCACACTGAGCAAGCGATTCATCCCAATCCTCCCCCTTCAGGTTCCTCTATCATTGCCCATGTGTTGAAGACCTCCGGCAGAAGTAGAATGTCCCTCCAGATAAGTCGCCTCTCCAGGAGTTTGGTTCCCACCAATTTGACCACTGTGGTCCAGACCTTCATATTTCTGACTCAAAACAACTTGAATTTGATGGAAAAGATATTGTACAATTCCAACCGTGCTTATTTGTCATTGCTTAAGTGTAGGTAAGTGGGTGTTGACGTAAGGAAGTTGATGATCTTGTACTTCACTCAATACGGTGTTTCTTTGATTATGTCAACAATTTGAGGATACCGGACATGCAGTTGAATCCATGTGAAGCATGAGTCAGACTACTGCCTCTAGTTCATAGCCATACATACTTCGAGAGACATTATCTGATTAATCACTTCTCTGTGATTGCACTCCATTAAACAGTGTCCAATGATGTCCGAACCTTCTGGGTAGTTTGCTTGTCACTGTCTGTTTCTGTTCTGTTTTCTGTCACTCACCTTGTCTCTGGTTTCAGACAACTCCCTCCTCGGGTGCCTTCCTCTTGTGTGATTGAAAGCCTTACCCTCATTGTTTCCACCTGTGCCTCGTTGCCTGCCTTCCCCAGTGTATTTAGTCTGTCAGCTCCTTGTTCTTTGCCAGTTTGTCTCCATACGTACTATGAGCTTACCAGCGATTTCCCCGGTGTATCTTTCCTGTGCTTCAACCTGTTTTTTTTCACTACTGAGTATTTGCCCTTTTATCCAGATACCTATCCCTGTTTTGACTGATTCCCTGTGTACCGAACTTTCCTCAAGTAAAACTTTGTTTTTGCACGTGACTACCAAGCCTTGTGTCTGCTTTTGAGTCCTGCCCCCTGTGGTTCCCAGTTCCCTAACAGTACAAACTGTCCACATATGTGGCATATTATTACTTAAAACTATATAATTGAAAACTGTAGCCAAGCTGTACATATTAGGACCTTTCTTGTTCTTGTACATAGTACCACCTTTCTTTTCTATTTTTTCTATTTCTTTCTTATTAAAGTGTTATTTCTGAACTGTTGACTCGGAGAGCCCTGCACAAGATTTCCAATGCGTCTGGACTGTTGGTCTAGGCACAAATGGCAAATAAAAACTTGAAAGTTGAATATGGACTCTGTGGACTCCAACACTTTACGAGCCGCCGTTCAGGCTCAGGGTGGTCATATTCTCCAGCAGTAGGAGCAACTAGCTGTCCTCCATCAAGAGATGAAAGACATGGCGGAGAGACAGCTGAGTGTGTTGGGGGCCAGATCCACTTACTGGTCGAGAACGACCAGAAGCTCTAGACACCGCCAGCACCTAGACATCCAACAAAGGCCCCTGTCCCACCACCCACGGCGCCTCTTGCTTCTGCCCCAACTCTGTCTCCTCACCTGTCCAGACCCGAACGGTTCTTCGGGGACTCCGGCGATTTCCAGCTATTTTTGGTTCAGTGCGGCCTGCTCTTTGAGCTCCAGGCTGCCCCCTATCCCACGGAGAGAGCCAATATGGCATATATCATCTCTCACCTCTCGGGTCGAGCCGAGGCCCGGGATACTGCCGAAGTGGAATCGGAGGTCGCCGTTATGCGATTCATTGGACATATTCACTGAGACACTCTCTAGAATTCTTTAGCATACCGTGCCTGGTACAGAGGCTGCCAGGACCATATCTGGTTTACAACAGGGGAAACGAATGATCTCGGACTACGCAATTGAGTTTTGGACCCTTGCTCGAAACCTTCCTGCTTGGTCTTTCAACCACCTCAAGGACCAGCTTATCCCCTTAGAGCTCCTTCCAGGCCTAGACTCGGTCATCGCACTGGCGATGAAGATTGTTAAGAGACTTTTAGAGAGGGAGAGAGTCAGGCGGGACATGTCACTTCCGGTCCACAGGAGGCAGTCCGCTCCAGCAGCTCCTTCCTAGTGCTCCTCCGACCCACGCACGCTACCCCTCCACAGTTTGGAAGGACCAAGCCGACACCAGAAGAACAACAGCGCCTTCTACTGCAGTCAGATGGGGCATCTCATTGCCTCTTGTCTGGCAAAAGACCGGGCTCATTAGTGAAGAAGAGGGCACTGGTAAGTCGTATAGCCCTGTCCGTAAGTCCCTCTGGTTTATTCCCCAAAGTTTCACTTCTCCAACCTCCACTCTGTCAGATGGTGTTGGTGGATTCCGGTTCTGACGCTAACCTGATGGACAGTAGATTGGGTCGCAAGTTGGGGTTAGAGTTTCTTCCTCTCTCCAAAACCCTGGAGGCCAGCGCTCTCGACGAGCGTCTACACTCCCGGGTAACTCACATATCTTCTGTACAGCTAAGCTTCCCTGACCACCAGATGGAGACTTTCTGCTTTCACCTGTTCCAGTCCCTGCAACACCCCCTTATTCTGGGCTTCCAATGGTTGTCCCCACACAACCCCCATATGGACTGGGCTTCGGGGCAGTGATCGCATGGAGGAGGGAGTGTTCAGAGAAATGCTTCCCCACAAGAACACCTCTGACCTCTTTACTACTTACTTCTGAGCTGCTGCCTTTGCTGGATTCCGACTACCAAGGTGCCGGCATGCTACCATGACCGTAAGGAGGTCCGAGCCACTTCTCTGCCTCCACATTGGGAGTATGATTGTGCCATTGACCTGCTCCGTGGCTATTCTCCCTCTATGGTAAACTCCTGCGATTTGCTTCTGATCACGTATCTACTCCAATATGTCACATCTTCAGCAAGTGCTTAATATACGGTGTATGCACAAAGGTCTGGAAAGTGGTGAAGATGATTCTAATACCAAAGGACAAGAAATCAGCCTTCACATGTTCAAATACCCGTCCAATTAGTATACTCCCCATTTTGAGCAAATTATTGGAGAAAATTGTTTTCAAACAAATACAGGATTATTTTATTCGGAATAAACTCATTACTAGTTGCCAGCATGCATACAGACAGTTTCACTCAACAGCAACTGCAACTTGCCCAGCTAACTGATGATTGACTGTGTAGAGTTGTAGTGGATTTTATATATACTTGCACATGTAAATAAGAAAATTTGTTTTAAATGTATACATAAAGAAATATATGATAACTAATAAGGGATATTATGAAGAATATTCTGGAGGAATGTATTATAAAGCATAAGAGATGATCACTGTTTTATTATTGTAACTGTTTGTTGATGACAAATGTAACAATTAACTGTATGATGCATGAGAATGAATGATGTTTTATTGTTTAGAGATGATAGTTAAAATGGATGCCAATTGAAACCTGAGATGTTACGTTTATTCTGAAGGCAGGATAATATGTTTTATTCTGGAGGAAACTTCCTGTCCTTGACCGGAAGTGTGACGTTTGACCCCGCCATCTTAGAATGAATTAGCCTAGCGAACAGAACGGCAGCATTCTTTAAACTAGCCAATTGTACTAACCTTTAGGTGTGAACTCATTTGCATGACTATACTAACAGCCGTAGCCTTTGTTATGGAGTTCAGAGTTCTAACTGGAGTCGGGGAGCCAAGACAGCACCTGGCTCACGGAGCTCCTGGCTTAAAGAGGAGCTATGGAGACCTGAGTCCGTCTGTGGCGCCCCTTCTCATTCCAATTCCTCGATCGAGAACCTAATTGACTCTCATCTTTGCCATTAAATATTGTTAAACTTTAATTCATTGAATCCAGAATTTTCCTGCGGCCCGAGGTTTTGAAATATTCTTTCAGCTGATACAGATGGACAATAAGAAAATGGTCGGCACAGTCTTGCTTGACTTTAGTGCTGCATTTGATGTAATAGACTATGATATTATATTTACTAAACTTGAAAGTTAAGGATTCAGCATTATGGCACTCTCTTGGATAGTCGGTTATCTTTCTAAGCGATCGCAAAGAGTCTTTTATAATGGTAGTTTATCAGATAGATACGTTAGCTGTGGGGTTCCACAAGGAAGTTGCTTAGGCTCCTTACTCTTTTCTATTTTCACAAATGATCTCCCTTTGTCAATTAAGAATGCCAACATGGTAATGAATGCAGATGACACAACACTGTATAGTTATGCTTCAAACAAAAATTAACTTGCAACCATTCTGAATCAGGATCAGGATAATGTTGACACAGCTTCACCTGTCAATGTCAGGTGTAGTGTTGGACGAACAGTTTTCATGGTCGGAGTACATTGACGGCATTGTCACTAAAATGGGGAGGAGCATAGCTATGACCAGAAAGTGCTTTACTTATTTAACACTCTCTATTGTTTGTCAGGTGTTACAGTCCTTGGTCTTTTGTCATTCATATGGTCAGCAGCTGCTAAGAAGGACATGAATAATATCTGCACTCTCGCCTATCATGGTTCTCAGTGGAAATTAAACTTCACCTTCTCATGTTTTTTTAGAAAGGTAGTATTTAATCAGACGCCTGAATATTTCGTCAATCAGTTACAATATACATGTAACAGACATAACCATTACAGAAGGAACGCTAGTTTAGGTCACTTGATATCTCCAACCCCAAGAACAAACCTTTTTTTTATTTATTTAAAAAACAATTAAAGGCCCACCTTAGGGTATCAACCACTTATTAACTACTTGACATTATCACTTTTGTAGACTTTATTTACTTTATTTATTATTACTCTGTTTGTGCTACTTTTTAACTGTTTGTTTCACGTCATGTTTTGGATGTTTGTATGTATTACATGTTGTCCTTTCTGTGGATCCCAGGAAGATTAGCGGCCACTAAGGCGTCAGCTAATGGGAATCCAGTTAATGAACTAAACTAAGCTACTTTCTTTTAATTTGTTCTGTATACTTTATGTATTTCAGTGTATTGTAAAAAGTCCTCTATAGTGGTGATTGGAATAAAAATACACAATTCTAATGTTTGGAAAATAAAAGATTTTTATTCTCAGAAAATCTTTCTGCTGGTTAGAAATATTGTTTGTAAGTTAAACAGGTCATAATTACCTCTCTAATATGTATGTTGCTCTGAAAACACCTGCTTCAAAGAACTGGATTTACTCAAGTTTCTCACCACAACCATTATAACGTTATAGCTTGAACACACCACAATGTTTCTAAATGGAACCACCACACCAGAGTCGTATAGCTCTCCTCCAAACTTAATACCAACAACTGTTGGTGTCAACCTCCTGCCGATTTCAACAGAGAAGTTTTGTTCATAATGTTTCAATATCAGACGAGCAACTAGAAATCAGCTAGGCCAATCTCCAGATTGCATGTTAATAAATAAATAAAGGCCGATAAATTATTGTCAGTAAAGCTTTTTTTCACACTATAATGTTTATACTGTTTAATTAATACGTGGTTAACGTGACTCAATGGTATTTATTTATTTGTTCACTCTGAGTGAATCAGTCATCAGATGAAAAAATAACTCAACCCTCATAGACAATTTCACATATCTCGTTACCTCTTCAAATAGAGCTAAACTAAAATTCCTATCCCATTCAACAATTGCCATATAATTCAAAAGCATAATCCATTAGATTTCAATAGTTTTAAATATTTTGAAGATGCTTTTCACCATTACTGAAACAGTCTTCCTCATGAGTCAAGAGAAAGCACGTATTACCTGATTTTTAAAAAAGAAATAGAGAGATGCTTAAAGCAAACTAAACCTGAAATCACAAGTAATCATACTACCTCATCTCTGGCACTACAGTGACATACTTTTTTTTTTTTTTAAATGCTACTTTTGTAAGGACTTTATGTATTTCAATGTATTGTAAAATATTTCTGGAGGGATTATATCTCCCGGCTGGCCTTGGAACGCCTCGGGATCCCCCAGAATGAGCTGGAAAGTGTTGCAGGTGAGAGGGAAGCCTGGGTCGGCCTGCTGAACCTGCTGCCACCGCGACCCGACCACGGATAAGCGGGTGATAATGGATGGATGGATGGATGTAAAGTATTGTGCTCTACAATGTTGTAGTCTGGTGTTGGCTTTTGCAATTCTACTGATATTAGCACACCAAACTTTAATAACCTGACCAGGGACTACAGGCAAAAATGAGCTCTCTCTCAGCTAACTCTAGCACATGTGAATTGAAGTGGAAACTTAAATGTTGATTAATGTGGACTGTCTGTAGTAAATAAGTTTTAAAAAATGAATAAAACTATCCACATTTCTGTTCAGGTTTAGGGTCTAATCTTAGACCCCATGCAGCATCACTCTAACGCATGTTGGCCAGACAGGAAGTGGGCTGCAATATCTTCAGAGTAACTATGAGCTTAATTGATTTTCTAAACCAGGGATAGAGAACAGCATAAATCAGAGGGTTGAGACAGGAGTTGAAATAGAACAAACAGATTACAATGGAAGTAGATAAAGTATTGAACAAGTTATCTTGGCCTGTAAGAGTGACACAATAATATGGGGAGAGACATATCAGAAACACAACTACAACAACACCAAGATTCCTGGCTGGCGACTAGCTAAGTGAGTAGATGACTGATTTCATGATGGAAGCAGAAATGGAAGCTCCTGCTACTCCCGCAACAAACGACGTTGGTGACGAAGACCAACACCGGATTGGAGTATATCTCTGGCGGAGTAGGAGGGGGAGACAAGTGTCTGATCTTCGTCGTGACTGTGTGTCAGTGATTAGCAGGTCCGTCTTTCAATCAGGGGGTTGGCAGTTCAATCCCTGCCCTAGTCGATGTGTCCTTGAGCAAGACACATAATCCTAAATTGCTCTCTGTAGCTGTTTCTACAGTGTATGAATATAATGTGATGTAATGTATGTCGTTTTGGATAAAAGTGTCAGCTAAATGACATAATTTAATTTTAAAAAGTATTGTAATTATAAATCTTTAAATGTAGCTATACATGGTGTATGTTAGGCTAACATTCGCTAGCTACCGTAAATCAAATGACACAATTAATGTAGTAGACAGATCGCTAGTGAGTTAATGAGCTGAGGAAGTGTTGACAGTTGTGAGATTTTGTTGATTTGAGTCATCTTAGCTATAATCATTGTAGCACTAATTGGCTAACGTTAGCTAACTTAACGTTAGCTAGCCACCACACCATAGGATTGACAGGAGTGGCGAGAGCGCAGCAGTAGGATTTGAACCGCGTCGGAGTGCGTTTGCAGGCTGTAGACGCAGCTGTCTGTGAAGCTGAACACACCTCTTCCTGCCTCAGCGGCCTGTGAAAGGCTATTTAGCATTGCAGGACCAGTCTTTAGCCCAAAAAGTTATTTTGAAGATGAACAGGCCAGTTTCAATAAATGACTGGCTGCTTTAGTATTGATCATGTTTTAAAATAGTTATGATGGTAGCAGTCGCCCAATTGCAGATTCATCTTGAACAAAACCTTTTCCTGTTATGTTCATATCAGGCCCAGAGGAGTTTACAAGTGTTACGTGTCAGTGTTGTGTTTTCCTCTCCCTCCATGTTTTCCTTTTCAAGTGCCCATCAGTGGCCACCTGTACAGGCCAACCCGGCTGCACCTGGGTTCCAGAAGGCCAGCTAGCCAATCAGCTGGGTTGGTCGTTATAAAAGGGAGATGGCCTGAAGAGTTCAGGAGTTTCTTTTGTTTCTATGTATACGCTGACACTGCTAGAGGTGCAAGTTTGTGGTGGGAGGTTGAGGACAGTAGGTAAGTTTGGGGTACCCTGTACATTTGTGCACTCACGTAGGTACTTTGTGTCTAAAACATTATACTATTGGTTGGTGCTGCCTCTGTATTGTTTTGATGGACTTTTATTAGATATGCAGGTGAAGCCATTTTGTTTGTTTCTTTCTTCGAGGTAGTTAGCCAGGCCTAGTTTTGTTATCTTGATTTATTTTGTTTGGCACAACCACAACTGTCCCAACCTCTCCCACTTAGTAGAACTTTTGGGTTATTTGTTTAAACCGAGGCACAATAAATATTATTTTGAAACCGTTACTCCTCCTTTTGGCTTCTTTTCACTTATTCTTTGACTGCCATGTGTTCGTCTCCCCCCCCCCCCCCCCCCCGTCTCCCCTAGACCGAGAAGGTGACGTAACAACAAGGCAGCTGTTCTTGTTCTGCTGGCTGGTAATCATAGAAACTAATGAAAGCTAAGTCTGAGCTTTGGCTTCTTGACCAGTCTGTCACTACTAGTGCCCAGATGTGTAGGCGGAGGAACCCAGGAGTGTGGCAAGAAGGCTAGAGGTAGGGGCAGTCTGCTGGACTGGTAGACCACCGGAGTGAAGGGCTGAAGGCCAGCGACAGAAGTAGCCAAAGATCTGGCTGGGCATTGTGGTGTATTCTCCGCTTCCTTAGAAGATCAGCTTATAAGATACCGTTCCACATAGTTGCCCTTTTGACCTGTTGGAGAGGGGTCTGTCCCTGGGCCCGGAGGGCACCTGTTAAGAGGCCTTTGTGTGACCTCGTCTGTTACTTCTTAATCTTGATATATGGTACACATTCCTGTGTCTGAAAAGTAAGTGTTTAGATTGGGGGTTCCTGAGTCACGTTAGGTATCTCAGGAACTGAGCACGACAAAGTGGGTATATAACTGAGCTGCGGTGCAGTCTCAGTAGATCTTCCATTTGGCTGAGAAGCTTCTCCGAGCGATCTAGACGCTCGTCCTGACCTGTGATTCCTCTCTGTAATAAACTCTATTATAACAGAAAGAACAGTGTCCGCGGAGATTCCTTCATCCTCATTCTTCAACATCACTGCCGCTTGAAAGATACGACAGCATTGGCAGAGACAGCCAACAGATAATCTGACTGGGACGCATCGTCATTGAGATGACTTTAGTGCATAGGGAGTTTCCGGTCTCTCAACATCAGACAACCCCGCTCAGGTGACGCAGCCGGGACTCATCAGGCCTAAACTGGCATCCTCGTTAGGGGGTTGCAACAGTGGATCACCTATTTCCATTGTTTTGTTTGAATTCACAACGTTAACCTCGTGTTTAAAACTGCGCCCATGAGTCCTCATGTGACGAGCTGGGAATAAGAACTGGACATTAAACGATCCAAGAAAGCTCTAAAATGCACATGTCCTTAAAAGTGGCGCGCTATTTATTCGCCTTCCCGAGAGATCTCCTTGGTTGACTACACCAAGAAAATACAACTTAAACAATTACGTAGCCAAGAGGTCACGGTTTTTCTGTCAGCAACTAGCAGCTGTTGTCTTGGCCTTTTCTCGAACAGACACTTGAGCTGTCTGGATTTGACTTTTGGGACTGCCAAGCCACAGAAGGGTCTTTTATTTTGAAAAGAAAAAGGATGCAGTTTCGTGGAGAGAGCTAACCAGATTAAACATTGCCAGACAAAGAGAGCTAGAAGTCTTTATTATACCGAAATTGATTCTTGCTAAGAAAATCTGCCTCCTACAAAATAATTTTCTCTCCATCTCTCTCTCATTCACACACACACACACACACACACACACACCCTCTACCTGACTTAGCCAAGCCCATGAGACTGGATTTGTGTCAACATCCGTGAAACGCTCTCGTTAAGGATTCACACCTTCTTGTATCGACGTCACATGATTGCAAACTCTTTAATCTCAGAGGGATCAGGTGTTAAGAAAATCATCCATCTTCCAAACAGATGATGTCAAACAAACCCATGATGCAAACTCTGTGAGGAGACAAAAGAATGTAACACATGATGTAACAATTACACACAGTGCTCACTTTAATGTTTTTCATTTATTTACAATTCATGTAAGTCTAAACTCAGATTTCAGGGCATTGTTATTACTTACATGACAAAATTTATAATGAGAGCAAAATATGTGATTAGCTAACTGGCTGCTTCACTCATTGAGTCAATTGTGAAGTGTGATTTTAAATCTCCACAATCAACATTCATTATTAAACATAATGCCTTACGTTTCAGGTCATATCGGCCGTGCTGCGTGCACCTCTTTTATTATAAGCTAATGTTTTGTCAGTTGGTTTAGTTGGCTAAGTCACACACACAAGTTACACCTGTGCATTTGAGTGGTGCACCTCGTTTCAAATGGACGATGCATAAAAGTCAGATTAGTAAATGCTTTTGTTGAAACTTACCAAACAACTGGTGCAACCGGCTCCGTGAGTCAAAGTAGGCTGCATGCAAAAAGGACCAATACTTGAATCCCCTCAAAAGGTGTGTGTTTACGGTCTTGATGGCGTTTAACTTGACTATCTATAAATGCACTTTAAAGTCATTTACATGATGATGCATTTTTTAATTATGGAATGAAACAAGTGGGCCGGGGGGGGTGTAAAGGAGCTGTGACCACGTGTGTGTGTACCTGCTGTTGTGGTTTTTTACACCGACTCGTTCATCATGATAGCTGGAATGTTTCTATTCACACAGATCACACTAGATGCTGTTGTTTGCCTTCAGGCAGCTCCACACCCTCACTTCCATGGATGCACCCAGTTCACGGGCCGTCAGGCTCTGAATGCAGACTGCCTTTGTTGTTCTTCATCATCACGATCGTGTCACATCATCACCGTGAGAAGAGGTGTGTGTGCGTGTGTGTCTGGTATTTGTGGTATTCTTTTCTCTCAGTATTATATGAAGGTAGATATGTATCTTTATTACGCAAACAAAAAAAAGATGTTTTGAGATCTACTTTCTCATTTGTAAGTAAATTAATTGGTAGTTTTGCTTGTGAAACTAGAATTTGTTGCTGCAAATCAAAAACCTTTGCTGTCAAAAAAAAAAAAATGTTGTTTGCGTAATAAAGACACATAGTACTTTGATTTTTTTTCTTACTATTTGCCCTCACTAGTATTTTTCTCTATCAGCTTAGAAAGCATTTGCATTTAGTTTTTTTTTGGAATACATTTCCTAAATGCTGGACTCTGAATCTTATGATTTATATATTTTCCATCCCTGGTTTAGAAATTCTTTTAGAGGTATTGTTATTCTTTAAAGACTATTTCAGTAACTGTGAGGCTGACAAGGTGGGAAAGGAAGTGGACTCAAACCAGGATTCGTTGTCTCCGGTGTCCCTCTGTTGTCCGTTGTGAGTGTTGCATCTGCAATGCAGCCTGTTGCTGTCCTTTAACCACACGAGGATACAGTAAACTACATGATGCTCTTACCCAAATCTGCATTTAAAAAGAAACAGTTCTAGTCCTTAAAGTTGACATTTACACTATGTACAGTATATATTTCTATTATTGCACTACATGATTGTTTATTGCACATGGGTTTGCACCATGTCCCGTATATTGTTCTGTACCTGTATTGTATCTTTTTGTTCAGACCTTATGTTCATTCGTTGATTCTTTTGGTTTTGCAATGGGAACAAGGAAACATAATTTTGTTCATCCTATGTAATATTCTTCATTGTGTATATAGATGAATGACAATACATTATTTCTTATTTTAATCTTTGTAATTTCAGTTAAATGGCTGTCATGTCCTTTCTGTATATTTATTATTTTTATGACTGTTTGGAAGGATAGTTTTGGATCAGGTTTTCCAGTTTAATTTTATTAATGAAATGTAAAAGATTTTGAAAAATAATACAAGGTAATATATAAGATACATTAAAGATATTGGGATAAAACAGACAAAATAGATAATACATGTAATGAAGAATACAATTACTACCTTGGCTACAGGCAGCAGAGAGGAAGGTTCAAGGAGATCATATCAATGTGTGTATGTATTTATCATCCTCCTTCCTTTCCCTCGCTGTTTTATTCAAGGGTATTCCAGGTCAGGACCATATATATATATATATATATATATATATATATGCCAGAGCTTGAGACTACGATGCCAGCTGCATTAAAAAAAAGCAGTTTTCTCTCTCGTTATGTTGATCATGAGGCCAGAGGTGAAGAAAGATGAGTCACAAAGGTGGATTCCTTAATCGAGGAGCTTTCCTCATTTCTACATAGGTGGAGTTCTCGGGTTCTCCGTTGCTGCACTGAAACACAGAAACCGAAAAGTAACAGGGTTAGGGGTTAGGATTAGGGGTTGGGGTTAGGGGTTGGGTTAGGGGTTGGGGGTTAGGGGTTAGGATTAGGGGTTGGGGTTAGGGGATAGGGGTTGGGGTTAGCATTAGGGGTTAGGGTTAGGGTTGGGGGTTAGGGTTGATAAAAAGCGGGGTTCTCCGAGGAGAACCAAGAGGGGCACTGGCACTTGGAGGGTTGTGTTTAAAAAATTGTATTAAAATGAACAGATTAAAACCATTACAACTTTTTTAAAATAAAAATAAAATGGAAAAAAACGCAGGACAGCAGAGCCAGGCGCAAATGGGCAGGCGGAGAGGAGCAGACCATTTCTACATAGGTGGAGTTCTCGGGTTCTCCGTTGCTGCACTGAAACACAGAAACCGAAAAGTAACAGGTTACCTAAGGTTTTTTCTTCTTAATCAGATGTAGGGGTTGGGGTTATGGTTGGGGTTATGGTTGGGGTTAGGGGTTAGGATTGGGGTTAGGGTTAGGGGTTAGGGTTGGGGTTAGGGGTTAGGGTTAGGGGTTAGGGTTGGGGTTAGGGGTTAGGGTTGGGGTTAGGGGTTAGGGTTAGGTTTAATAAAAGGCGGGGTTCTCCGAGGATGGTTAGGTTTGGTTGGGGACGTTGGGGTAAACAGAGAAAGTATGTAAAAAGAGATCGCAGAAGTAAGAGCCTTAAACAGTTCATAGCTTATGTGGTTTCCTTTTGGTACCCTTTCTTTCAAAATAAAATGCTCTAAAACTTTGTCTCTATAGTTTCATCAGCCAAAAGTTATGAGATAGTAAGTGCGCATGCGCTTCAGTGGCGCTGTTCTTTTTACCTGTTATCATACAGCGCAGGAAGAAAATAAGAAAAAAAAAGAAGCTAGAAAAAACGTATCTTTATTTTTATTATCACAGCTAAATTTTGCCTGCGTATATCAATACTTGTGAATACATTATAGCCTCAAACTGAGTCCACAGTTTGTGTTTTTGAGGCGTCCCTATCCTAGTGCATACAATAAGGATTTGCCCTTGAAATGATTTTAGTGATTAAGTGACCCTGTTGTTCTCCAGACTCGTGGCGATTCTCAGCCGTTGGCCGTCCAACTTTCCCCACATGTAGCCATGAATTTATCAGGCGGATTTTCTTTTTTCTCTAGGACACCAAGACCTAGAGTGAGACTGACTGTCAGACAGACACATAGTCACCCTCAGTCTGATGTAGAAGGAGCTGATGACACAGCTGCACAGGAACATCAGAGCCAGCAGGCCAATCAGAATCCAGAAGAGCTGAGGAGAATGAGGAGCCTGGGGACAAGGAGAAGGTGACGGCTGCAGGAGGCAGGCTGCTTCCTGTTGACCTAAATAAAAAAACCACGGTGAGAAAACTTCATGTTTAAACTTTTCTGGTTCACAACACAAATACAGCGTTGATGTGTTTGACCCACAAACACAAGGTTCCACATTTCAAAACGCCAACAACGAACAGAGAAGTATTTGGAAAGTGATTATCTAAAACACAAGCAAAACAAAAAGGTAATAATTGTCATTTTACTATGTTTTTCATTTCATCAAGACCAATATAGAATATGAACGTGTTGCGTTTTCACAATATTTCTACAAATACTACAACTCTACTCCCTACAAACGTTCTGAAAGGGGGTTGAACGTACCGGGCAGGAGTTGGGTTGGCGTTCCTTTCCTTTGGATGTCTAAGTCACCTTCGTTCACCGTGACCTCACACTCGTACTTCACAGTCATGGCCTCTGGCCCGATGTTGAGCAGGACGAACAGCCATTGTTGGGGACTCTCCTGGTACATGGCCGTGTTCTCGCAGTTTTTCTTCCCCTTCTGGCAGAGCATTCTAGGTTTATCTGTTCTGAGGGTACACAAAGACGAGTCACACAGTTTGTCTCCCACCATAGACCAAGTCTTCAATCCGACTCGGACGAATTAGAGATACACTATTGCCAAGAAATGGAGACGAGAAGACCGCAAGCACACCAGGCCATGAAATAATCCTCCACATAACCCCCATAGGACGGCAAACTTTAAACATATTAAACAAACTCGGTGTGACCTTTACATGTGCTCATTGGGTGATTGCGTAAGCTTTGGACCCAGTCGAGTTTGTTTGTTTTACTTTTGGCCTCTGTGCTGGCTGAAAAGAAGAAAATGTAGCTTTTGGCCAATAAAGTGATGAAATCACCAGATATTTATGAAAATATGTCATGACACTGGTAAGTGTTGTGTTCTGAGACACTTTCTTGAAGAAAAACAAGAAACTTCTTTAAGAGAATCCACTGTTGGCCTCTGTGCTGGCTGAAAAGTCGTTTAAGACCATAAAAAGAAGAAAATGTGGCCATGTTTCCCACTGTTCCCATTGAGAGTAGAGTGATTGTTTAGTGGTTTAACGCCAAACAACCTCACATTTGTATGTATTCATAATTTATTTTTCTTGCACCTGTTTGGTTATTTTGTGGTTTTTCGAGTTGTGTGACGTGTTAATAAAACAATAATTAGGATACGTACGGTGATATGGCGTTGAGTCGAACGTCTGCGACGGAGTCGGCGTTGGCGTCGTGTTCACAGCGGATCGAGGCGGACCGGTCTGGGTTCACGGTCCGATTCTGAGGCTGAATCACCTCGAAACCTGATGAGTGGAAAAGGATTCAGCTAGTCTTTTAAAACATATCAAGCTCACGCCTTTACGATGAAACTAGTTTGCCTTTATTGTTTTGTCCATTTTCAACCCCCCCCCCCCCAAAAAAAAATCACTTCGGATTTCTTTTGAAACGTTTTCAGTCTGTATTTATTTTTCTTGTAATAAAATGAAAAGTGTCAACAATTATTCTTTATTCAGTGTGCTAATACACATAACTGTACTATCTCAGCTCGTACAAACAGCAGCATATGCAAAGCAACAGTCGGCATTATATTGGCTCATTAGGTGAATTATTAGGCTATTATTGGTCATACTGTATTTATTATAATACAACACGTGAACATACAAATTCAAAGTAAAACTATCGAAGTTGCGACCGACGGTGTTTAGTCAAATGGAGAGTCCTACCATGGCTTTGGAGGAAGATGGAGCTCAGATAAACCGTGAAGACGATGAAGATGTTACAGCTGCCGGCTGTCATCTCGGCGTGTCTGCTGAACCTGACAATCCACCACAGGACAAAGACACCGGCGTTAACCAACGTCTCGAACGGCTCGGTCTGATGCCGAGCTCCTTATTCAACAGGAAAAACAACGTTTTTCGAGGTCGGATGAGGATCCGACCCGAGTTAGTTTCTGTGCTTGGAAGACTCCAAACTTCTGTTGTTTGAGGAGTTTCTGTGGGTTGCACTCTTTCCTGTAGTGAACATTCGTCAAACAGTAGCCTCTTAAAGTCATTGTTTTTTTTTACAGAACAGCAGGATCTGTAGATCACACCACTTCCTGTGCTGCAGGAAATGTTATTGGTTCAATTCAGTAACAAAAAAATAGAAAGGTGTCTTTTTGTACCAGATTAGGCCAAGTTGTATGCAGGCTTTTTTTTCCGTTATTGTCGAACATTCACCTGTTTCCACTCTCCATCACTTCTCACTGCATTGCCCGATGTTCAATGCTGGTTCATGCCTTGCTTTACGGCCACCTGAACATGGACCTGGTCCTCAACCCACCGGCCAGCCTGCACGCCTTTATGTCTCTTCTCCAATACATCACTTGCCTGTTCCCTGTCTGCTTGGATTACATGTATTTGGTTCTATTACTTTTACCCCTTGGACTTTTGCTTTTGTTGTTTTACAAGATTAACATTGTCACACAATGGATGTAACTAGATTGCTTTAGAAAAGACATTAACAGTGAATGAAGACGCCTTTTCCTTTTCCCAAAATGTAGATATGTTCAGGTAGTGCAGTTAGTGACAGTGTGGGCTCCATGGTGGCTCTGAAGGGGGGCGGGGCTTAGTGAAAAGGTCAATTGAACTGGGTTTCAAGTAAAAGTGCTGAAAATGAAAAGCCCAACATCAATATCTCTTTCCAACAACAATCTTCTGGTTGGTAAAGATCAGCGGTAGAAGAAATATCCAGATCCTTCACTTTAGTGAAAGGTGCAACGTGTGACATCCGGTCAGAACTTTAGTAAGCTCACAATTATCAAAAGAAAGTGAAGAGGTTAAGGTGTTGACAGTATGTCAATGACCTCAATGGAACGATTGTTCCTCCAGAGGCCATTGTTAGTCACTGTACGTCCAGTCTGCTCTCAGTCCAATGAGAGGACGATAAAGTAGAGCTAACCCGAGGGCCTGTCAATCACATTAAAGGTACAAGGTCTGTCCAAGTTTGGATTTGTTTGTTTATTGGAATAAATCCAAATTTGCAAAAACGAGAAATGTACTCGTATTTTTGGATCCGTCCTCCCCATCGCCATGGGGACTACGCCAGAGGAGAGCAGAGCTTGAACCTTCTGTTAGCATTTAGCTCTAAATCAGCCAATTTACATAGATTTGTTTTAATAATATTTTATTTAGAAATATTTAAAACTTGAACATTTGAAATACTGAAGTAAATGACAAGAAACGGCATGAGCAGATGTACCAACAGTGGTTATCTTACACTTCAGTGACAACAGGTGACTGTTGACAGAGAGCTCTGGGGATTAGCATCAGTCTATCACTGAAGTCTGTCCATCATCTTCATCAGCAGGAAGTTTTCTTTGAAAAAAAACTACAAAAAATGAATCATTTGATTTGGCGTAACAAGTCAGCAGTGTGTGAGTCCACATCCTGTTTTTCAGAAGTTTGTGCTTCTGTAAAATCTGTGCGGGTTTCTCTGAGACAAATGGAAACCACAGACGCAATCAGAATGTAAAAGCCTGAACTGTGTGGTCCACTTTTGCTCTGCTCCTTCTTTGAGAGATAAATGAAACTGGGTCTTGCTTTCCTTTTCCTTTTGGTTTTAGGCCTCGCAGCAAAATAATGTTGCTTGTAATCTTGCTTGTTTCCTTCAGACTTTGCATTAGTCAGTACTAGAAAGTCCAACGCTTTGCTCCAGTGTAATATCTGTATCTCAACAACTCCCCGATGCATTGCCGTAAAGGTAGTCGATCATGGCCTCCAGAGGACAAAGCTGACTGACTTTTCCTCTGTAGCCGAAATAAGGTTATACGGTGGTTGTGGAGGAAAGCGCTAACCATTTCTGTGAGTATCGTGACCACCGATTGGACACTCACACCAACTTCACGGAAACGATTGGCCAGCCGTGCAGAGGCGATAGAGGAGTCGGGGTTTGTGCTTCTGTCGCTTTTCATGTGAACAGCTGACACGTCTTTCAGGAGAGACCATCTCAGGATCTGCACCGTTACCACAGGGCAGCGACCAGCGTTTCCGAAAAGTGAAACCTACGCAAAAGTGCCTCAAACGTACATTCTTTGTCATGGCCACCAGGGTCTATGCTTCATGTGTTCAAGCTACATTCTCTCTCCTGACCACCAGGGGGCGACTCCTCTGGTTGTATAGAAGTCTATGCTTCATGTGTTAAAGCTGCATTCTCTCTCCTGACCACAAGGGGGCGACTCCTCTGGTTGTAGAGAAGTCTATGCTTCATGTGTTAAAGCTGCATTCTCTCTCCTGACCACAAGGGGGCGACTCCTCTGGTTGTATAGAAGTCTATGCTTCATGTATTAAAGCTGCATTCTCTCTCCTGACCACAAGGGGGCGACTCCTCTGGTTGTATAGATGTCTATGCTTCATGTGTTAAAGCTGCATTCTCTCTCCTGACCACAAGGGGGCGACTCCTCTGGTTGTATAGAAGTCTATGATTCATGTGTTAAAGCTGCATTCTCTCTCCTGACCACCAGGGGGCGACCCCTCTGGTTGTATAGAAGTCTATGCTACATGTGTTAAAGCTGCATTCTCTCTCTTGACCACCAGGGGGCGACTCCTCTTTGTTGTATAGAAGTCTATGCTTCATGTGTTAAAGCTGCATTCTCTCTCCTGACCACCAGGGGGCGACTCCTCTGGTTGTATAGAAGTCTATGCTTCATGTGTTAAAGCTGCATTCTCTCTCCTGACCACCAGGGGGCAACTCCTCTGGTTGTATAGAAGTCTATATAAATGACTCTACTTCTCTTGATTTATTCCCTCAGTAAACATTGTAAACATTAGTTTTTGGTCTCAATCTCTAGTTTAAAGTCTTCTTCAATACAGCACGATGTTCATTTAGTAAATTATGGTTCTTACATAAGTTATCTTCATATTTTCACCCCGTTATCTCTATGACCGCTGATTTTTCTGAGCCTAGTACTGACATACTTATGGTACAGAAGGTGCTAGAAGACAGAAACAGGAAATGTTCTCACACGTTAGCGGGAGCCTGAAAAGTCAGACAGTAAAATGTGGCAACTTTTGGGTTGAAAAAAAAACCATCAGAAAATTAATTTTTTTATATCTCAAGCTGAATCTGAGGAAGTCGTTCATACTTTTTGTCTCAAACAGATTACAGACAACAACTGCATTGCCCTGTGCTTGATTACCAAACAAACAATTGGAGGGTTTTAATAATAATATTCTGTCTCTTGAAAAGCGCTATATAAATGAAATATTTTATATTTGATTTATATAGCGCTTTTCAAAATTACAAACATTAAAATCATAATTTAGCTCATTAAATTTGTCTTAAAACTGACAACATCTCTGTTTTCTTGAGCTTGTGATTACTTCCTGTGTTTGTTTATGTTTATGGGTGAGATATATATATATATATATATATATATATATATATATATATATATATATGTTGAATGAAACAATTTATATAATACAAATTGTATTACTTGCTGTAAAGTTAGGCTTTTTATCATGAGGGTCTATGGGGGTTGATTAGTTTTTAGAGTCCACCTCAAGTGGTAATAATAATAATACATTCCACAAATATGCAATTTAAAGTAAAGACCTTTTATTGTCAGGAAATACACAACGTGAAACAGTATATTTTGCATGCAAACTTCTACAGCTGTAATGCACCTTAACCATTCAAAGCGTTGCATTTTGTTTAAGCCAAGTTTAACTTCAAGCGTTTCACTTTTAATGTATTCACAGTGTTATTCATACAAGTCTTTCAGCTTGTAATACAGTGTGTGTTTACAACAATGTAAACATGATGTTATACTTAATAAGTAAGATATCCACAGACACCAAATATATCATTTTCTATAGCTGTGGTATGAAAAACAAAAACAACCCTCAATCAAAACAGAGGTGATATTTCATAACACGGTCAATGCTGACCCCTGTGTTCCTCGCTTTTGGGGGGGGGGTTTACTCAGTGGGTGTTTCATGCAAAGTGTCAACATGGAAGTGCAGCAGCAGGTACCGGTCCGACTGCCTCCCTCCGCCCTCGTTCCCACTGTCGGGCCTGCAAATAGAAAAACACAGCGATAACTAAAAGGTGATAGTTCCCTTTTCTTTTTTATTAGAGAGAGTAACAGCAAAGAAGGACAGAGGAGAGGACTCCGTTCAATACGGTTGTGGGAGCTCAGGGAAGGATTTAGCCTGCATCGCGAAGGCGTTACTGCTGTGTGGCAATCTGATTTAACTCATTTTGACATTTGGACCATTAAAGCATCGCATTAGCTGACATTATTTTAAAGTCTTAATAGATTTTCAAAATCCTACTGATTTTTTTATGATTTAAACCGTGTCAAATATGGTATTTAGTTTAAAGTCCAGGTTGTGTGGGCTAAATTGTAACTTTCTGCATCCATCAGTGATAACTGTTGCTAGTACTAAATACATAAAATAACAACAATAAAATGTGTAAATTAAAAAAAATCAAATAATAATGTTCTGACCTGGAAGTAGATAACGATGATGAGTACAAACAGGACCAGTATCACCAGTACAACCACAGGAACACTGGACTGGTGCCGACCTCTCATCACCTTCCTCCTCCTCCTCCTCATCATCACCCCGGTGTGCAATCTGTCCCTGAGCCGCCGGCACGGGACAGTTCGGAGCTGCTGTGGACAAAAAGGAAATGGATGACGTGAGAGTGAGACGGGAGAGTGAGACTGAGAGTGAGACAGGAAGGTCTCGGTGCGGGCCGTCCCACCTAAGACGTGAACCAGCGTGCCGTTGCCGGTGAGCCGCCGGTACGGCGGCGGGAAGAAGATCTCGATGTCGCAGCGGTACAAATCCGTGTCCGCGGCCCTCAGTCCGGTCACCGTCACCTCCACGGCGCCCTCTGTCATCTGAGCCGAGCACTGCACCTGAAACACACGTTTCGGTCCAGTTTCATTCCATGCAGATAACAAATGGTCTTTTTTTTAATATATATATCGTGATATATTAATATATTACTGTCAAGTGGAACAACGGCAAATAAGAGGCTACACACGGAAAATAAAGGATTCCAAATATTCTAAGGGCCAAATTACGCAGGTAGAAAGAAAGGTGACGGGGGGCGCCTCTACACCCACTGGTTCTGATGGCGTTGAAAAGGCGTGAAATATGCACGTTTGTGTTCTTTGAATGTGTGAAGACAACCCTTACACGTGTACCGCAGTCACAAATGTTGATTAAAGACGGAACAATCTCCTTCTTTTTTTTACTCAGCACAAATAATGCTCCCTTCTAGCCGTTGGACAGTGTGAACTCTGGCGCCACCCTCAGGCCAGAAAGATGAATTGACATACATTTAGCTGAATGCATTCATGTTACCCACAATCACTTTGTAAAGCCCCCTCAGATGGATGGACTTTTCCTCCATCACGACCAAGCCGACAATGTTACTCCAACTTTAAGGATCTTGAAATAGCAAAACTGGATCTATGTTGCAAATTGCATCCATCGCTTTTGTGCTGTTATGTGTCAGGAAGGAACACTGCTGGAGACCTTTTTAAAAAATAAATGTAAATACTCAAACAACTCAGAAGTGCCTCTTTGGATGAGATGAAACCCAATGAAGTGCCTTCTCCAGTGGCCCGATGTGCCTCCCAGTAGAGAACATGTCCTGTGGGCTCTACAGGCTAGAAAGATTTCTATGTTTGAGTCCAACTCGTTTGCGCTTGTGACCTTTAAGAATATTTTTACTTGAGCTTTATTATTTTTGCCATGTTTTTTTCTTTTTTGCTGCGTGTGTTCATTAAAAGAAGAGTCTTCTTCTTTCAATTTCATCTGTTGGTTTAATTGACCTTTGACCCGGGATATTATGATTATGGTGAGGTCAGTTCACACAGATCCAATAAAAATGTTGTTGGCTGTAGAAGATGATGATTCTCTGGGTTCTTTTATGAATTATATAATATAATAAGAATAATAAAAATGTTGTTGGCTGTAGAAGATGATGATTCTCTGGGTTCTTTTATGAATTATATAATATAATAAGAATAATAAAAATGTTGTTGGCTGTAGAAGATGATGATTCTCTGGGTTCTTTTATGAATTATATAATATAATAAGAATAATAAAAATGTTGTTGGCTGTAGAAGATGATGATTCTCTGGGTTCTTTTATGAATTATATAATAATAATAATAATAATAAAAATGGTGTTGGCTGTAGTAGATGATGATTCTCTTGGTTCTCTTATGAATTATATAACAATAATAATAATAACAATGTTGCTGGCTGTAGAAGATGATGGTTCTCTTGGTTCTTTTATGAATTATATAATAATAATAATAATAATAATAATAATAATAATTGTTTTTGAATGCAATTTGTTTTGAGGCTTTTATTATATAGAGCACTTTTAATTGCCTTGTGGCTGTAATCAGTAAACTTGCCTCAAGTATTTGGTTAATTCATGACTATCTAAGAGAAGATCAAAGTTCAGGGAATATCATTATAGAATATGTATTAACTGTTAAACATCAGGACTGTGTGTGTGGTTGGATCAGAATTAATCAAGTGACATCATCATTTTCCCATGTTCATAAAATCTCTCTCGTGAAATATGCAAAACTGTAGTAACTTTGTGTTTTTTGACGCAGGACGGCCGTCTGTTACCAGGAAGCCGGTACACAACATGTCCTCTAAGATGTCCTCCCTCTAGTTTGAGTTGTAATGCGTTACCGTCCGCCCACCCTCACGCTCACCTCTCCCCGGTGCTCCACGGCCGGCTCCCTCTGCCCGGTGAGGGTGAGGATGGACGAGCAGGCCTCCCGGGCGCCGTAGAGGCCTTTGAGCAGAGTGACGCGCAGCTCCTCGGGGTCGGGGTGAGGGTAAGGCGGGGTGAGGTCGTGGGAGGGTCGCGGTTGGACCAGGCACTTCACCTGCGCCTCCCCGTTGGCGCTCACCACTCTGTAGGGCTGGATGACCTTCACAGCTGGAGGAGGAGACGGGGAAGGTCGGGTGGAGGCAGATAAAAGAGAAGTCAGAGAGTTTTGACCCCATGATTAGACACTTTATAGAACCTCCATCCATCCATCCATTATCAGCCGCTTATCCGGGGTTGGGTCGCGGTGGCAGCAGGTTCAGCAGGCCGACCCAGGCTTCCCTCTCACCCGCAACACTTTCCAGCTCATTCTGGGGGATCCCGAGGCGTTCCAAGGCCAGCCGGGAGATATAATCCCTCCAGCGTGTCCTCGGTCTTCCCCGGGGCCTCCTACCAGTTGGACGTGCCCGGAAAACCTCTAATGGGAGGCGTCCAGGAGGCATCCTGACTAGATGCCCGAACCACCTCAGCTGACTCCTTTCGACACGAAGGAGCAGCGACTCGACTCCAAGCTCCCCCCTGATGTCCGAGCTCCTTACCCTATCTCTAAGGCTGAGCCCGGCCACCCTACGGAGGAAGCTCATTTCGGCCGCTTGTATCCGAGATCTCGTTCTTTCGGTCACGACCCAGAGTTCGTGACCATAGGTAAGGGTTGGAACGTAGACCGACCAGTAAATGGAGAGCTTTGCCTTCCGGCTCAGCTCCCTCTTCACCAAGACGGACCGGTACAGCGCCTGTTTTACTGCTGCAGCCGCACCGATCCGCCTATCGATCTCCCGCTCCACCTTACCCTCACTCGTGAACAAGACCCCGAGATACTTGAACTCCTTCGCTTGGGGTAGGCAGTTTGCCCCCACCTGGAGGGAGCAATCCGACGGTTTCCGGCAGAGCACCATGGCCTCAGATTTGGAGGTGCTAACTCTCATCCCTGCCACTTCGCACTCGGCTGCAAAACGCCCCAGTGAATGCTGGAGGTCACGGTCCGAGGAGGCAAACAGGACCACATCATCCGCGAACAGCAGAGAGGTGATCCCGAGACTCCCGAACCGGATCCTCTCCGCCCCCTGGCTGCACCTAGATATCCTGTCCGTGAAGGTCACGAACAGGACCGGTGATAAAGGGCAGCCCTGGTGGAGGCCAACACCCACCGCTCCGGGAGGGTGCCCCGGTTTCCCTTGTCCGGGCAAGGTAGCTTCAGTCCGTGGGCTGCTGTTCATCAGGGTTTATTGAACCGCTCTTAGTCTGGGCTCTCCCCCGAGACCTGTTTGCCTTGGGAGACCCTACCAGGGGCTGATGCCCCGGACAACATAGCTCCCAGGATCACTGAGCCACTCAAACTCCTCCACCACGTTAAGGTGGCGATTCATAGGAGGAGAACATAATTAACATATTATAGCTTTCTGCAAAGGAGCAAAATACTCACTTTAAAGTTCAGAGGTGGACAGTGGAAAAATGGTCATTGGCTGCTTATTTTTCTTTTTCACAGTTACGTAAAAGATAATAAATGTCATTACTATACTTTATTTTATTTTATTAAAATTAATCAGCTCTGCCAGAGGTGACGTACAAAAATCCTAAAGAACTCTGCACACCCACACGTCACTTCCTGTGTTTAAAGATGAAGGTCGTGTGGTTCCACAGCAGCGCTGCAGGTTCACGCACGTTCTCCACATCAAAATAAAATAACAACCCAACACTATTTAACAGTTAAACGTTTGACATGTCGTTTAATGGCGTTCCCGCACATGAGAAAAAAGTATTTCTGTATTTGCTGCTCTTAAATTAAATTTAAATGAATTCAAGTCCAAAATTAAAGGACAGTTTGCACAAGCAAACCCTAAAATTAAAGCCATTTCGATTAAATGTTTATGAATAATTGGTCGAAGTACAATACAGAGCAGTTTTTTTGCTCCCTTTCTCTACAAAGTGGGGATTTTCGATAGTGCGAGTGTCCACTTAAAATGTTATGATGTTATGTGTAAATCTGTAAGTAGATAAAGTTAAAATAGAGCCAACTGTAAGATGTAAATGTGTTAAGTCTAATATTAAGATGTGACAAACAGAAACGGCATGAATGGTAAAGTATTGGTTTCTATTTTACCACCACAAGGACCTCAATAATGACAATCATGAAATATTGAATTGACTCAACTGCACTTTTTCCGTCTGACGAGCACTTTTTTAGCATAATTTCCACCTTCAGATGGAAAGACTGAAGAGGAAAATATGCTTGTTTTTATTATGCTTTCTTGGTGAGCGTGAGATGAGGACACCACTCTCACATCTGTATGGTAAATATAACATAGCCAGCAGCAAGTTAGCTTAGCTTAAAAACTAAAGGAAATAGGCCATAAATATATAATGTATAACTCGGCTAACAAACAAACATGTTCATGATTGAGTCGTGGAGGTGCCGGATGGGAGAGTTCGTTAGCTTCAGACAGAACCAGGCTAGCGGTTTCCCCTCGTTTCCAGTCTTTGTGCTAAGCTAACGAGATGCTAACTCAAGCTACATATTTACTGTAGCCGACAGATGTTGGTATCAATCTTTAAAACACATTTCCAGAAATGTTGTACTATTCTTTTGACAATGCACTCCATGAGTGTAGTTAACTATTTATTTTTTTAATATTTGCTTATTCAACCCTAAATTAAAGCAGACAACACACCTCCATGCCTTTTTACACTTAAAATAAACATAAAGGACAGAAGTGTCTTCTCATAACTGGTCTGCTCAACCAGAGCACACGAGTGTAACATTAGTGTTCGTACAGTGCTGATACAGAATGTTTTATTTTAGGAAAATATACAAAAGTACTATTTATTGGTTGAGGTGGAGTCACCGTGGAGGGTTTCCAGCTGCGAGGGCCACCAGACGTCCAGCTAAATGTTTGTCATCTTTTGTCCCGTGACAACAACAAGTGTCACCAAACTAAACCCCAGTAAAGGTCTGTTGGTACTCACCGCTCCACGCCGGCCGGCTGAGGACCGTCAACACAACCCACGGCATCACACAGTGGGCCAGGAGCATCCTGCAGTGTGTCTCACACCGTGTCACACAGAGGCTCGTGAGTGCACTGAACAAATGCTATTAGAATACAGCAAAGAAAAAAACTGTGAAACGTGCCTTTTATGTTTGTGCACTTTTCTCTCAGCTGTCATGGAAAGCGAGTGCCAAGCACAGGAAATGATGACGATGACGGTCGTTTTTGCCAGTAAAGGGAGACGGCAGGTTTACCGAGCTGTGGTTCTGCAGGAAAGCTGAGCAGAAGACTACTTTTTAGTCTTATTCACAGGAAGAAAATGAAAGAAACAGCAACCAAATAATGTTCCTGAAACTGGTTGATATGCATCTGAAAAAAAATTGAAAATTATTCAACCTCTTTGCAAATAACTCTATTGGAAACTTTTGACTTGCTCATGTTTTTGATATTTAGTTTATTTAGTATAATTGTGTTCGGTGCCATCAAAGTCTGGAACATGTTGTCTATGTGTGATACGATACGTAGGTTTTTTATTAAAAGTTGCATTCTGCTTCCACATTAAAATAATTATTCATTTTTTCACGTGTTAAACCTTGTGAATAAAACAATTCAATCTGAAATCATCTCTTTATTACACCTTACAATTGGAAATTAGCATGACCAATTTGTCTGTCGAATTTCAGCCACCATGTGTCTTTCTAAAGCATGTTGGTCTGACATGAGCCAGGTTGCAGTATCTTAAGTGTAACAATGAGCTTAATAGCTTTTCTAAACCAGGGTTTAAAAAAAAGGCATAGATCACAGGGTTAAGACAGGAGTTGAAATAGAACAGACATGTTACAAAGAAAGCATATGAGGCATTAAGCAAGGTGTCCTGGCCTGTGAGCAAAACACTAAAATATGGACAGATGCACAAAAGAAACACAACAATAACAACACCAAGAGTCCTGGCTGCATTTCAGACCCCTACTGAAAACGTGTCGGATTATTTGCCAAGAACACCATTTGAAAAGTGTTTTAAAACATGTTGATTTTTAAAGTCTCAGATTTTCAGGTCGGGACTAACAGAGCTGAGGGGCAATGACAGAAAAAGCCCACTAAGGGACTTGGGGACAGCCAGCAGAGCCTTGCCTGTGGATCTCAGGCTGTGCTCTGCTCAGAGGGGGCAGCAGTTCAGCAATGTAACTGGGAGCTAAACCGGTAATGGCTTTAAAGGTTCAATACTAAAATGTATTCTAAAACCTACCAGTACTGGGGTTTTGAAGAACTTTTTATCTAGTATTAAATCCATCAGCAAAAGGCGTGAGATGGTTTCTAGGTTAAACCCTGTGATTACTAGATAAATATATACAGTATGTTATTTGGGTTATACAGTGGAAATTATAGGTTCAATTTTACAAAACACCTTGCATAATCATAGGATTATTATTACATGAATATATTATTGAAAACACACATTTTGCTTATGATTATGTCCTGTTCGAGACATATTTGTATAATTCAGTCAAACTCATGCACAAAGATGAAATAGACAAGGCGTATATCACTTTATTAAAAAGAGAGACAAGCGACAGAGAAAGGGCCAAGCAGTATACAGACTATTTTCAGATTATAGTTTGGATCAGTCATTGCAACATTTAACTTGATTCTTATGTAATACAGCTAAACAAATAATGTATACTAATGCCCACTCACATGGTTTTAAATTGTTTTGTTTTACAATATTTGCTATTTAAACATCTTACATGCACATATTTAAGTCAAAGAAATAATTTCTGGACCTGCGTATATATTATATAAAAACAGGGTTAATGAGGTTTGAGCTATAGGGTTTATTGTGTAGCCACGGAAATAACATTTAATAAATAGCTTTTCGGTGAAATCCACCCAAAATGATTTGCAATTGTGACTGATACTTGTAGAGAGAGAGGGTTGTTAAGGTTTGTTACGTCATCTCAGGCAAAGATGGTAGCCTTCTGGTCTGCAGGACTAAGAAGAAATAAAACGTGACCAAAACTGCAATTCGAATAAAGCGATGTGCAGATAAGAGTGTGACAGGGAAGAGAGACGGCGTCAATGTATCTCTGTGTTTCTGTGACAGAGGGAGGGGAAAAGAGATTCAGGCTGTGTGAGAAAAAGTGTTGTTTAACATTTTCTCCAATTTACATTTAAATCATCAGTATTCTAGACTTCATTCTTATGTTGCGTTCGGACCAAAAACATTGCAAATTTTTCTCGAGAGTAGATTCCATGGAAAGTCAATGCACAGACGCGAATGGATGTCAATATTCGCAACGCTTTTGGTGTGAACGCAGCATTAGAATGCGTAAGGCCTCAAGGCAATCAATATTTATTTTTTTCTCTCCTGACTTCAGAAGTTGTAAGGATTTACGAACTTACATTTTAGGTCATTATTACTATTGTTTGGCCACCATTCAAGTGCATGTGCCATCATCCGGTGGCCAAAACATCGAAAGCTTATTTTCTTATCAGAGTCAAGGTACATTGGAGTGATTTTGTAAACTTGCGTGAGAGAGAACGGATTTTATTTCCCCTCACACTGTGTGGTCCAACCAAACTGAGGATAATTAAGTACAGTTGCTGATCAGTTTCACAACTACAATGTGCTTCAAACAAAACTGTCAAATATATTTACAAAAATATCAGAGTTGGAACAGATTAACAGAAATAAATGTTTACATATATCTGTGTTTCCTACCATCATTGTTGTGGAAATCATTGTCAATAATAATTGTGAGGAATAATTAACATTAATGTGTGATCAGTCACTTTACATACATTAATGTAATTCAAAGGTTATCTGTGAAACTTTGTTATTCAGGAAGTTTGTATCAAACAAGTAGCCCTTCGTACTATTGTTTACACTTTCAGTTTCAAAAAGGTTGGTGACCCCTGCTCTACATCATGTTGGTCTGATATGAGCCAGGCTGCAGTATCTTAAGAGTAACAATGAGCTTGATAGATTTTCTAAACCAGGGGTAAAAAAAGGCATAGATCACAGGGTTAAGACAGGAGTTGAAATAGAACAGACAAATTACAAAGGCGACAGATGAGGCATTAAACAAGGTGTCCTGGCCTGTGAGTACAACACAATAATATGGGCAGATGCACAATAGAAACACAACAATAACAACACCAAGAGTTCTGGCTGCTTTCATTTCAGATTTTTTAGCAGTTACAGTCACGGAACACTTGAGAGGGAAAGATGCAATCTGAGAGCGCATGGCACGAGCCTGAGACACAGCCACCACAAAAACTCTCATATACAGAACTATGATGACAGTGACAGGACCAATAAAGGACAAAAAAATATCTGCAAGACTAGCAATGTAGTTAATGACAACAACACACTCTCCTAAGCATGAATTATACCTGCCTGGTTGTTCCAGGTTATTCTTCAGCAGCAGACTGTTAAGGAAAGCAGAAAATATCCAACACAGACAAACACAGACTTGAACTCTTTTTTGTGTGACTTTGTAGGAATAATGTAGAGGATCACAAATAGCCACATATCGGTCAACTGCTATGAGAACCATGGTTCCTATTGAAGCAGAAGTAATAATAAAGTCCACAACAGTATACAAAGTACACATGAGGTCACCAAGAAACCAGCAGTTGTCTATGAGCATTATTTGAAAAAACAAAAGGGGACCCACGAGAGAATCTGAGACAGCCAGAGAGAGGAGGAGGAGGTTGGTGGGTGTGTGGAGCTGCCTGGAGAGATAAGAGAACAACATGCTGATCGTTATTAGTAGCTTAAATTGTGATTAAAAGATAAAAGCAATGACTGAAACACATAAACATATTTCCCTGAAAGATATGTTAATATGTTTTCTTTCATTCCATCAACCATTTCCTTTCTGTATACCAATTTTACAAAGAGGTAAAACATTTGAATACCTGAAGTGGGAGATGGAGATGATGACCAACAGGTTGAGAGTCACAGTGAGCAGAGAGATGGAGGGCAGTAAAATGTAATTGAGCATAAATACATAGTGAGGACGCATGTTCTTCCTGCAGGAGGAGTTGAGGAGTTGTGGAAAGCAAAGTTCGGCTTCTTCAAGGGTTTTCATTCTCAGGAAGAGGAGACGAGATGATGCTGAGCTCGTCAGACAACTGATTGATCTATTTTCTTCCTCCACATCCTCCTTCTTTTACTCTGGTGACAACTTAGTGACATCAGTCGGAGTGACTGAACTTCCACCTGACTGTTTCATCTATCTTCATTGGATGTTTTCCTGTATTTCCCCTCCACTTTTTTCCTTTTTTACCTAAACAATTACAATTTCCATCATACTCTTCAACGGGGAACAGCAAGGCACATCACATTGCAAAGTTTCATTTATTTTCGTCTTGGACAGTCGTGACCAAGACGAAAATAAGGGAGAGCACAGCGTCTGGTTACTATCATGCCATGAACCTGAAAAGGCTATAGATAAAAGCATATTTTCAAACCTTTTGCAATAAAGAGATTTAACTTGATGGGTTCGTAGTTATGTCGTGTTGTTGAACTTATGCCCCTGCACTGATTCCCTGCTTCCCCACCTCAATAGTTTTCTCTGATCACTACTCAGGAAACCCCTTTATATGTTTCTGATCTCCAGTCACCTCTGCCAGGTTGCATCTGCACCTTCAGGCCCCCATTTGCTCAGACAACCAGATTCATCTTCAGCTGGTCGCTTGTCCCAGTCTCCGGCTGGATGTCCCCTTTCCCCTCTTGTTAATCTGCCAATTAGCTCTTCTATTAGACTCCTAAATGTCCCACTCTCCCTCAAACACATTCTTACTCCCAATTCTTCAAATTGAAATGCTTGGTCAGTGGTGCTACTAACTATGACACTCTAAGACAAGGTACCCCTCTCGTGTCAGTTTTGGACGCATCAGGGACAGTGTCAGTTTCCTGCATTGTGACTTGTTAAAATCCAATTCCTTGTTCACAGTACAGTTTCTCCTTGTCACATACATACAGTCTCATTTCAAAATAAACTTGAAATGTTGGGTTACTTAGTTTTTAGGTTAACTTGTAAAACAAAAGTGCTTGGATCTGGATTAAGTCATAAAATACTTAAGAAAATTAATGAAAATAAGTAAATGAAGACTTGGTTTCCAGCAAAACACAATAAGTAGTCTGAGTGAAAGGCCAGTGTTTGTTTGACCATTCGAACCACAGTTCCCACTTACCCTACACATACGTTCTCACTCTTTATACTTCGTCAGTTGCTCGGACTGTCTAATAATGATGCAGATGGGTCTACTTTGGTTTATGTCTCCCCTATATAATCTACAGTAGGGACGGCGAAGCGAGAGAGGAGAGCAGGGACACATTCTGCCTCAGCGGCAGACAAGATACGACAATCGGCCTATGGAGGAACCAGACCCAGCAGGTGCGCTCGGGAACGACGCCGAGAGCGCACTGCCAGAGAAAGCATGAAAGTGTAGCAACCAATAAAGCAACGTGTTGAGAATGCTATCTTGACTGCGGAGTATCTTTGTTCTGGGGAAGACTCGCGGGGCAACAAGAACCTGTTACACGGTGTTATGTGGTATATATTTTCAAGTAGACATCTGTGGCAGCGGGGTGTGGCTAGGCTCAGCTGCAGAGTGGGTGGAGCGGGGGTGTGGTTCAGGGAACAGTGTCATGATGTGTAAATGAGCCTCACCTGGGATCAATTATGTTCTGTGTTCCATATAAGAACAGGAGTAGCTGGAGAGGAGAAAGAGCGGGTAGCGGAGGCCCGGATCGGTCGCTACCAGAAGCATGACAAATAAATAAAAACTGTCACTGCCCTCACAATTGTGTGTGTGTTGCCTCTTTGGTGCCTGCCCGAGACTCGAACTTGTTACAGTGGAGCCAAACGTGGGTGGGCATATGGAGCACCAGGAGCAGCACGCCGAGGGGCCGACCCAGCCGATCGTGGCGCTGGGGCAGATGCTGGCGGGGATCGCAGCCATGCAGCACGAGCAGGCGGAGATGAACCGACTTTTTCTGAGGGCTCTCCAGGACCAGGCTGAGAGGCAGACCTTCGCCCTGGAGCAGATCGCCGCCCGGTCAGCTGCAGCTCCACCGGCAGCGAGGCCCTCCGCGCTGGCGGGGATCACCCTGCACAGGATGACCGCAGCGGATGACTCAGTCGTTCCTGGACTGATTCGAGGCTACAGCGGGGGCGTGTGGCTGGCCGGAGGCAGAGTGGGCGGTCCACCTCCTGCCTCTTCTGGCCGGGGAGGCACAGACAGCGGCTCTGGGGCTGCCCCCGGTAAGCAGGCAGGTGCACGCTGACGTGCGTAAAGCCGTCATAGAGCGGCTGGGCCTGTCTCCGGAGGACCACCGGCGGAGGTTCCGGGAGGCCAGGCTGGGGTCCGAGGACCGACCATTTGTTTTCGCCCAGCAGCTGAAGGACGCCGCCACCAGATGGCTGCAACCGGGAGGCTCGGTGGGGGCACAGGAGGTAGCGGAGAAGGTGGTGCTGGAACAGTTTGTGGGCGGCCTGCCGTCCCGAACCTCAGCCTGGGTCCGCTGTCACCGGCCGGCGGAACTAGAGACCGCCATCCCCTTGGCGGAAGATCACCTGGCCGTTCATTCCCCCGGGCAGCGGGACGGTGGTCGTGCGGCGGCTACGGCCCGGCCTATACCCGCCCCACGGAGGACGCTACCTCCGCAGCTTCGGGCACGGCTGGCGCCGAGGCCAGCACCCCTCCCTCGGGTCCCCGATCCACCAACCACGGCCAACATCGGCACTCTTCCTGACCTACAGGGGGGTTCTCAAACACCAGGGCAGGAGTGTTGGAGGTGCGGGCAGCCCGGGCACCTCCGGAGAGAGTGTCCGCTGATGGAGGTGGGCCAGGTGATCCGGGTTGCCGGCCCTCCAACACCGTCCCCCGGTCCGGGAGCGACGTACCCCGTTCCGGTAAGAATCCAGGGGGGTACACATCAGGCGATGGTGGATTCGGGCTGTACGCAGTCTATGATCCACCAGAGTCTGGTTCGGCCCGGGGCATTGGTGGAGGCATTGTGGGTGAAAATAAGGTGTGTGCATGGGGATGTTCATGTCCTATGGTGTCAGCGGAAATTAGATGCGGGGGGAAAAAGCATAATGTGAAGGTCGCGGTTAGCTCCCACCTTACGTACCCCCTAATCTTGGGAACAGATTGGGGGGTTTAATAAATTAATGGGACAGGCGGCGAGGGTGCGTTCACGGCCGACAGGGATATGTGATATCTGTGCTGTGCTCAGCGCCGACGCGAGGTCGTCCGACACTGCAGACGGGGAGGGGGAACCGGCGGAGCCTCCTGTGGAGACTCCACCCGCTCCCGAGTTTCACTCGATGGAGGATTTTCCACTCGAGCAGTCTCGTGACGATACTCTACGCTCAGCCTTCGACCAAGTGATACGAATTGATGGTCAGTTGGTGCGCCCTGACGCAGCGCAGTCATATCCGCACTTTTCATTGATTAGGGACAGACTGTACTGAGTGAGCAGTGACGCTCAGACAGGAGAGGAAAGCACCCAGTTGCTGGTGCCGAAGAGCCGCCTGGAAATGATTTTCCAGGCGGCTCATTATAACCCGATGGCTGGTCACATGGGATATGAAAAAACACTGGACCGGATAATGACCCGATTTTATTGACCGGGCATCCGGGCGGATGTGCGCCGTTGGTGTGCGTCCTGCCCGGAGTGTCAATTGGTAAATCCCGCGGCCATTCCGAGGGCGCCTTTGCGTCCTCTGCCATTAATGGAGGTTCCGTTCAAGCGAATCGCTATGGACCTCATCGGGCCATTTCACCGGAGTGCACGCGGATATCGCTTTGTATTAGTCCTGGTGGATTACGCAACGCGATATCCGGAGGCAGTGCCGTTGCGCAACATTTCTGCAAAGAGTGTCGCGCAGGCGCTGTTTCAGATCATCTCCCGAGTCGGAATCCCGAAAGAGATTCTGACTGACCAGGGCACCCAGTTCATGTCAAGAACACAGAGAACTTTACGGGTTATTGGGCATTAAGTCTATTCGGACCAGTGTGTACCACCCACAGACAGACGGTCTGGTGGAGCGTCTGAATAAGACTTTGAAGTCCATGGTCCGTAAATTTATTAATGACGATGAACGTAATTGGGATAAATGGCTTGACTCTCTGTTGTTTGCAGTGCGGGAGGTTCCCCAGGCCTCCACGGGATTTTCTCCCTTTGAACTTTTGTTCGGCAGGACTCCGAGGGGGGTGCTCGACCTGATTAAGGAAAACTGGGAGGAGGGGCCGAGCACCAGCAAAAACGAGATCCAGTAAGTCCTGGACATGCGAGCAAAGCTCCACACGCTGGGTAGGATGTCACGTGAGAATTTGCTCCAGGCCCAAGAGCGTCAACAACTCCTGTACGACAGAGGGGCCAGGCTGAGACAATTCACACCGGGAGAGAAGGTACTTGTATTGCTTCCTTCTTCCAGCTCTAAACTCCTCGCCAAGTGGCAAGGGCCCTTTGTGGTCACACGGCGAGTGGGGGATGTCGACTATGAGGTGGTGTGTTCTGACAGGGGTGGAGCTACACATATTTATCACCTCAACCTTCTGAAAGCGTGGAGAGAGGCGGAGTCTGTTTCTCTGGTGTCCGCGGTATCTGAGAGAGAGGAGCTGGGGCCTGAGGTCCCAAAATCCACCAATCCGGCCTCGCTCCTTTGTGAAGACCATCTCTCCGGGAACCAGAGAACAGACATTGCCCAGTTGCAAGAGCGGTTTTCTCTCCTGCCAGGATGCACAAACCTCATCATGCACCAGATTGAGACTCCTCCGGGCGTGACGGTGCGGTTGTGGCCCTACAGGTTACCTGAACACAAGAGAAAAGTGGTTCAGAGGGAATTGGCTGCTATGCTGGAGATGGGGGTAATAGAAGAGTAACACAAGAAGGATGGTTCTATTCGGTTCTGTGTGGACTATCGCAGGGTGAACGATGTGTCACGATCGATGCTTACCCAATGCCCCGGGTCGACGAACTCCTGGACCGACTGGGCACTGCGCGTTTCTTTACGACCCTGGATTTAACCAAGGGCTACTGGCAGATTCCTCTATCGCCAGAGTCCAAGGAAAAAACGGCCTTCTCCACTCCGTTTGGTTTGTACCAATTCACCACGCTTCCCTTTGGGTTGTTCGGGGCCCCAGCCACCTTTCAACGCCTCATGGACCGGGTGCTTCGTCCGCATGCTGCATATGCTGCCGCCTACTTGGATGATGTGATCATCCACAGCACAACCTGGGCGGAGCATATGCAGCGGGTGGGCGCAGTGCTGGAGTCCCTGAGGCAGGCGGGGCTGACTGCCAACCCGGGGAAGTGTGCAGTTGGACGGAGGGAGGTACGGTATCTGGGGTACCACTTGGGCGCCGGGCAGGTGCGCCCTCAGGTGGACAAGACGGCTGCCATCGCCGCCTGCCCGCCGCCCAAGAGGAAAAAAGAGGTGAGGCAGTTTTTGGGGTTGGCGAGTTATTACAGGCGGTTCATTCCGAATTTTGCAGAACTGACCAGCCCCTTGACTGACTTGACCCGGAAAGGTGCCTCAGATCCGGTCCAGTGGACGGAGCAGTGCCGGTTGGCGTTTGAGAAGGTAAAACAGGCTCTCTGTGGGGAACCACTCCTTCACACACCTAACTTTTCTCTCCCTTTTACACTGCAGACTGATGCGTCGAACAGAGGGCTGGGGGCCGTTTTGTCCCAGCAGTTAGAGGGGGTTGACCGCCCGGTCCTGTACATCAGCCGGAAGCTGTCAGAGAGAGAGGCCAGGTACAGCACAGTAGAGAAGGAGTGCCTGGCCATCCGGTGGGCGGTCGACTCCCTGCCCTACTACCTCCTGGGGCGCTCATTCACCCTCTGGTCGGACCACGCGCCGCTGCAGTGGCTCCACCGCATGAAAGATACCAACGCCCGGATAACTCGGTGGTATCTGGCCTTTTAATTTCAAAGTGATCCATAGGCCGGGGATGCAGATGGTCGTGGCAGACTTCCTCTCCCGCTCTCGTGGTGGGGGGGGGGGGGGGGGGGGGGGGGGAGTAGGTTAGGCCGGATGGCACCCTGGCCTAAGACGGGCGGTGGAGGTATGTGGCAGCGGGGTGTGGCTAGGCTCAGCTGCAGAGTGGGTGGAGCGAGGGTGGGGGGTTCAGGGAACAGTGTCATGATGTGTAAATGAACTTCACCTGGGATCAATTATGTTCTGTGTTCCATATAAGAACAGGAGTAGCTGGAGAGGAGAAAGAGCGGGTAGCGGAGGCCCGGATCGGTCGCTACCAGAAGCGTGACAAATAAATATAAACTGTTACTGCCCTCACAATTGTGTGTGTGTGTTGCCTCTTTGGTGCCTGCCCGAGATTCGAACCTGTTACAACATCCAACAACCAAGGTTAATAAATATATTTGGACTGGGTTGTAAACGCAACAAAGACTAACTAGAAGTAGTTGCTTTCTTTTTTCCTGTTTCTGTGATTCTGCTGTAACTCGGTTTTGGGAATGACTCTACCCTCCAAGCCGAGTCTGTTTGTTCTTTATGTCTGCCGGCAAACTTCCTGTGTAGTGCCATCCGTGCTTCTGGCCTCTTGTTCCATGTCCTGAGCTGCTCCACCGATCTCAGTCAACACAATCACATCATCTGCAAAAAGCAGAAAAGTAAGGTCATCAAACTGGATTATCTCTTAACTCTGGCTGCACCTTAAGATCCTATCCATCTCTGTGATGCCCTGCCCTGATAAGTTGCAACTGTCTGAATGTTGTGTGAGGTGTGCACAATCTCACTGCACATTCATCCTTGATACATACCAGTTCATGTCAGGAAAAGGGCATACTGATATATTTTGTTTGTACACATCAGAATACATTTAAGGTCTGTCAGGCAGTCTCCCCCGATCTTATTTAACTCACCACAGTTCAGTTTACAGCTTAACCCAAGTGTCCAAGGCATATGGCGACAGATCTGATAATATGATCACAAAATCCATCATTGATCTTTAGCAAAAGGTGTTCTAGTACCAAGTGCCTTCATGAATCACCCTCTGCTATAACCTGGTGTTTCTTATGGCCAATCCATAACTGGCACATAAGTCCAGTAACAAAGCAGCACTGGTTTTCACACTGAGCAAGCGATTCATCCCAATCCTCCCCCTTCAGGTTCCTCTATCATTGCCCATGTGTTGAAGACCTCCGGCAGAAGTAGAATGTCCCTCCAGATAAGTCGCCTCTCCAGGAGTTTGGTTCCCACCAATTTGACCACTGTGGTCCAGACCTTCATATTTCTGACTCAAAACAACTTGAATTTGATGGAAAAGATATTGTACAATTCCAACCGTGCTTATTTGTCATTGCTTAAGTGTAGGTAAGTGGGTGTTGACTTAAGGAAGTTGATGATCTTGTACTTCACTCAATACGGTGTTTCTTTGATTATGTCAACAATTTGAGGATACCGGACATGCAGTTGAATCCATGTGAAGCATGAGTCAGACTACTGCCTCTAGTTCATAGCCATACATACTTCGAGAGACATTATCTGATTGATCACTTCTATGTGATTGCACTCCATTAAACAGTGTCCAATGATGTCCAATTTTAATTGTGTAACGTCCGGACCTTCTGGGTAGTTTGGTTGTCACTGTCTGTTTCTGTTCTGTTTTCTGTCACTCACCTTGTCTCTAGACAACTCCCTCCTCGGGTGCCTTCCTCTTGTGTGATTGAAAGCCTCACCCTCATTGTTTCCACCTGTGCCTCGTTGCCTGCCTTCCCCAGTGTATTTAGTCTGTCAGCTCCTTGTTCTGTGCCAGTGTGTCTCCATACGTACTATGAGCTTACCAGCGATTTCCCCGGTGTATCTTTCCTGTGCTTCAACCTGTTTTTTTTCACTACTGAGTATTTGCCCTTTTATCCAGTTTTTGCACCTGACTACCAAGCCTTGTATCTGCTTTTGAGTCCTGCCCCCTGTGGTTCCCAGTTCCCTAACAGTACAAACTGTCCACATATGTGGCATATTATTACTTAAAACTATATAATTGAAAACTGTAGCCTAGCTGTACATATTAGGACCTTTCTTGTTCCTGTTCTTGTACATAGTACCACCTTTCTGTTCACACTACCACCTTCTGTATAGTGTTTTCTTTTCTATTTTTTCTATTTCTTTCTTATTAAAGTGTTATTTCTGAACTGTTGACTCGGAGAGCCCTGCACAAGATTTCCAATGCGTCTGGACTGTTGGTCTAGGCACAAATGGCAAATAAAAACTTGAAAGTTGAATATGGACTCTGTGGACTCCAACACTTTACGAGCCGCCGTTCAGGCTCAGGGTGGTCATATTCTCCAGCAGTAGGAGCAACTAGCTGTCCTCCATCAAGAGATGAAAGACATGGCGGAGAGACAGCTGAGTGTGTTGGGGGCCAGATCCACTTACTGGTCGAGAACGACCAGAAGCTCTAGACACTGCCAGCACCTAGACATCCAACAAAGGCCCCTGTCCCACCACCCACGGCGCCTCTTGCTTCTGCCCCAACTCTGTCTCCTCACCTGTCCAGACCCGAACGGTTCTTCGGGGACTCCGGCGATTTCCGGCTATTTTTGGTTCAGTGCGGCCTGCTCTTTGAGCTCCAGGCTGCCCCCTATCCCACGGAGAGAGCCAATATGGCATATATCATCTCTCACCTCTCGGGTCGAGCCGAGGCCCGGGATACTGCCGAAGTGGAATCGGAGGTCGCCGTTATGCGATTCATTGGACATATTCACTGAGACACTCTCTAGAATTCTTTAGCATACCGTGCCTGGTACAGAGGCTGCCAGGACCATATCTGGTTTACAACAGGGGAAAAGAATGATCTCGGACTACGCAATTGAGTTTTGGACCCTTGCTCGAAACCTTCCTGCTTGGTCTTTCAACCACCTCAAGGACCAGCTTATCCCCTTAGAGCTCCTTCCAGGCCTAGACTCGGTCATCGCACTGGCGATGAAGATTGTTAAGAGACTTTTAGAGAGGGAGAGAGTCAGGCGGGACATGTCACTTCCGGTCCACAGGAGGCAGTCCGCTCCCGCAGCTCCTTCCTAGTGCTCCTCCGACCCACGCACGCTACCCCTCCACAGTTTGGAAGGACCAAGCCGACACCAGAAGCACAACAGCGCCTTCTACTGCAGTCAGATGGGGCATCTCATTGCCTCTTGTCTGGCAAAAGACCGGGCTCATTAGTGAAGAAGAGGGCACTGGTAAGTCGTATAGCGCTGTCCGTAAGTCCCTCTGGTTTATTCCCCAAAGTTTCACTTCTCCAACCTCCACTCTGTCAGATGGTGTTGGTGGATTCCGGTTCTGACGCTAACCTGATGGACAGTAGATTGGGTCGCAAGTTGGGGTTAGAGTTTCTTCCTCTCTCCAAAACCCTGGAGGCCAGCGCTCTCGACGAGCGTCTACACTCCCGGGTAACTCACATATCCTCTGTACAGCTAAGCTTCCCTGACCACCAGATGGAGACTTTCTGCTTTCACCTGTTCCAGTCCCTGCAACACCCACTTATTCT
Source organism: Cyclopterus lumpus (assembly GCF_009769545.1). NCBI lineage: Eukaryota > Metazoa > Chordata > Actinopteri > Perciformes > Cyclopteridae > Cyclopterus > Cyclopterus lumpus. The sequence continues at coordinate 4,225,776 of NC_046986.1, forward strand.
GGGCTTCCAATGGTTGTCCCCACACAACCCCCATATGGACTGGGCTTCGGGGCAGTGATCGCATGGAGGAGGGAGTGTTCAGAGAAATGCTTCCCCACAAGAACACCTCTGACCTCTTTACTACCTACTCCTGAGCTGCTGCCTTTGCTGGATTCCGACTACCAAGGTGCCGGCATGCTACCATGACCGTAAGGAGGTCCGAGCCACTTCTCTGCCTCCACATTGGGAGTATGATTGTGCCATCGACCTGCTCCGTGGCTATTCTCCCTCTATGGTAAACTCCTGCGATTTGCTTCTGATCACGTATCTACTCCAATATGTCACATCTTCAGCAAGTGCTTAATATACGGTGTATGCACAAAGGTCTGGAAAGTGGTGAAGATGATTCTAATACCAAAGGACAAGAAATCAGCCTTCACATGTTCAAATACCCGTCCAATTAGTATACTCCCCATTTTGAGCAAATTATTGGAGAAAATTGTTTTCAAACAAATACAGGATTATTTTATTCGGAATAAACTCATTACTAGTTCCCAGCATGCATACAGACAGTTTCACTCAACAGCAACTGCAACTTGCCCAGCTAACTGATGATTGGCTGTGTAGAGTTGTAGTGGATTTTATATATACTTGCACATGTAAATAAGAAAATTAGTTTTAAATCTATACATAAAGAAAGATATGATAACTAATAAGGGATATTATGAAGAATATTCTGGTGATCACTGTTTTATTATTGTAACTGTTTGTTGATGTCAGTTGATGATAGTTAAAATGGATGCCAATTGAAACCTGAGATGTTACGTTTATTCTGAAGGCAGGATAATACGTTTTATTCTGGAGGAAACTTCCTGTCCTTGACCGGAAGTGTGACGTTTGACCCCGCCATCTTAGAATTAATTAGCCTAACGAACAGATCGGCTGCATTCTTTAAACTAGCCAATTGTACTAACCTTTAGGTGTGAACTCATTTGCATGACTATACTAACAGCCGTAGCCTTTGTTATGGAGTTCAGAGTTCTAACTGGAGTCGGGGAGCCAAGACAGCACCTGGCTCACGGAGCTCCTGGCTTAAAGAGGAGCTATGGAGACCTGAGTCCGTCTGTGGCGCCCCTTCTCATTCCAATTCCTCGATCGAGAACCTAATTGACTCTCATCTTTGCCATTAAATATTGTTAAACTTTAATTCATTGAATCCTGAATTTTCCTGCGGCCCGAGGTTTTGAAATATTCTTTCAGCTGATACAGATGGACAATAAGAAAATGGTCGGCACAGTCTTGCTTGACTTTAGTGCTGCATTTGATGTAATAGACTATGATATTATATTTACTAAACTTGAAAGTTATGGATTCAGCATTATGGCACTCTCTTGGATAGTCGGTTATCTTTCTAAGCGATCGCAAAGAGTCTTTTATAATGGTAGTTTATCAGATAGATACGTTAGCTGTGGGGTTCCACAAGGAAGTTGCTTAGGCTCCTTACTCTTTTCTATTTTCACAAATGATCTCCCTTTGTCAATTAAGAATGCCAACATGGTAATGTATGCAGATGACACAACACTGTATAGTTATGCTTCAAACAAAAATTAACTTGCAACCATTCTGAATCAGGATCAGGATAATGTTGACACAGCTTCACCTGTCAATGTCAGGTGTAGTGTTGGACGAACAGTTTTCATGGTCGGAGCACATTGACGGCATTGTCACTAAAATGGGGAGGAGCATAGCTACGACCAGAAAGTGCTTTACTTATTTAACACTCTCTATTGTTTGTCAGGTGTTACAGTCCTTGGTCTTTTGTCATTCATATGGTCAGCAGCTGCTAAGAAGGACATAAATAATATCTGCACTCTCGCCTATCATGGTTCTCAGTGGAAATTAAACTTCACCTTCTCATGTTTTTTTAGAAAGGTAGTATTTAATCAGACACCTGAATATTTCGTCAATCAGTTACAATATACATGTAACAGACATTACCATTACAGAAGGAACGCTAGTTTAGGTCACTTGATATCTCCAACCCCAAGAACAAACCTTTTTTTTATTTATTTATTTATTTAAAAAACAATTAAAGGCCCACCTCAGGGCATCAACCACTTATTAACTACTTGACATTATCACTTTTGTAGACTTTATTTACTTTATTTATTATTACTCTGTTTGTGCTACTTTTTAACTGTTTGTTTCACGTCATGTTTTGGATGTTTGTATGTATTACATGTTGTCCTTTCTGTGGATCCCAGGAAGATTAGCGGCCACTAAGGCGTCAGCTAATGGGAATCCAGTTAATGAACTAAACTAAGCTACTTTCTTTTACTTTGTTCTGTATACTTTATGTATTTCAGTGTATTGTAAAAAGTCCTCTATAGTGGTGATTGGAATAAAAATACACAATTCTAATGTTTGGAAAATAAAAGATTTTTATTCTCAGAAAATCTTTCTGCTGGTTAGAAATATTGTTTGTAAGTTAAACAGGTCATAATTACCTCTCTAATATGTATGTTGCTCTGAAAACACCTGCTTCAAAGAACTGGATTTACTCAAGTTTCTCACCACAACCATTATAACGTTATAGCTTGAACACACCACAATGTTTCTAAATGGAACCACCACACCAGAGTCGTATAGCTCTCCTCCAAACTTAATACCAACAACTGTTGGTGTCAACCTCCTGCCGATTTCAACGGACAAGTTTTGTTCATAATGTTTCAATATCAGACGAGTCATGTCAATAAATAAATAAAGGCCGATAAATTATTGTCAGTAAAGCTTTTTTTCACACTATAATGTTTATACTGTTTAATTAATACGTGGTTAACGTGACTCAATGGTATTTATTTGTTCACTCTGAGTGAAGTCATCAGATGAAAAAATAACTCAACCCTCATAGACAATTTCACATATCTCGTTACCTCGTCAAATACAGCTAAACTAAAATTCCTATCCCATTCAACAATTGCCATATAATTCAAAAGCATAATCCATTAGATTTCAATAGTTTTAAATATGTTGAAGATGCTTTTCACCATTACTGAAACAGTCTTCCTCATGTGTCAAGAGAAAGCACGTATTACCTGATTTTTAAAAAAGAAATAGAGAGATGCTTAAAGCAAACTAAACCTGAAATCACAAGTAATCATACTACCTCATCTCTGGCACTACAGTTACATACTTTTTTTTTTCACAAATCTGCTACTTTTGTAAGGACTTTATGTATTTCAATGTATTGTAAAGTATTTCTGGAGGGATTATATCTCCCGGCTGGCCTTGGAACGCCTCGGGATCCCCCAGAATGAGCTGGAAAGTGTTGCAGGTGAGAGGGAAGCCTGGGTCGGCCTGCTGAACCTGCTGCCACCGTGACCCGACCACGGATAAGCGGGTGATAATGGATGGATGGATGGATGTAAAGTATTGTGCTCTACAATGTTGTAGTCTGGTGTTGGCTTTTGCATTCTACTGATATTAGCACACCAAACTTTAATAACCTGACCAGGGACTACAGGCAAAAATGAGCTCTCTCTCAGCTAACTCTAGCACATGTGAATTGAAGTGGAAACTTAAATGTTGATTAATGTGGACTGTCTGTAGTAAATAAGTTTTAAAAAACTGAATAAAACTATACACATTTCTGTTCAGGTTTAGGGTCTAATCTTAGACCCCATGCAGCATCACTCTAACGCATGTTGGCCAGACAGGAAGTGGGCTGCAATATCTTCAGAGTAACTATGAGCTTAATTGATTTTCTAAACCAGGGATAGAGAACAGCATAAATCAGAGGGTTGAGACAGGAGTTGAAATAGAACAAACAGATTACAATGGAAGTAGATAAAGTATTGAACAAGTTATCTTGGCCTGTAAGAGTGACACAATAATATGGGGAGAGACATATCAGAAACACAACTACAACAACACCAAGATTCCTGGCTGGCGACTAGCTAAGTGAGTAGATGACTGATTTCATGATGGAAGCAGAAATGGAAGCTCCTGCTACTCCCGCAACAAACGACGTTGGTGACGAAGACCAACACCGGATTGGAGTATATCTCTGGCGGAGTAGGAGGGGGAGACAAGTGTCTGATCTTCGTCGTGACTGTGTGTCAGTGATTAGCAGGTCCGTCTTTCAATCAGGGGGTTGGCAGTTCAATCCCTGCCCTAGTCGATGTGTCCTTGAGCAAGACACTTAATCCTAAATTGCTCTCTGTAGCTGTTTCTACAGTGTATGAATATAATGTGATGTAATGTATGTCATTTTGGATAAAAGTGTCAGCTAAATGACATAATTTAATTTTAAAAAGTATTGTAATTATAAATCTTTAAATGTAGCTATACATGGTGTATGTTAGGCTAACATTCGCTAGCTACCGTAAATCAAATGACACAATTAATGTAGTAGACAGATCGCTAGCGAGTTAATGAGCTGAGAAAGTGTTGACAGTTGTGAGATTTTGTTGATTTGAGTCATCCATCCATCCATTTTCAATACCGCTTATCCTCATTAGGGTCGCCGGGGCGCTGGAGCCTATCCCAGCTGACATAGGGCGAAGGCAGGGGACACCCTGGACAGGCCGCCAGTCCATCGAGGGCACATGTAGGGACATACAACCATTCACTCTCACATTCACACCTATGGGCAATTTTAGAGATCAATTAACCTGCAGCATGTCTTTGGACTGTGGGAGGAAGCCGGAGAGCCCGGAGAGAACCCACGCTGCCACGGGGAGAACATGCAAACTCCACACAGAAGGACCGCTCCGACCGGGGATTGAACCCGCGGCCCTCTTGCTGTGAGGCGACAGTGCTAACCACTACACCACCGTGCAGCCCTAGATTTGAGTCATCTTAGCTATAATCATTGTAGCACTAATTGGCTAACGTTAGCTAACTTAACGTTAGCTAGCCACCACACCATAGGATTGACAGGAGTGGCGAGAGCGCAGCAGTAGGATTTGAACCGCGTCGGAGTGCGTTTGCAGGCTGTAGACGCAGCTGTCTGTGAAGCTGAACACACGTCTTCCTGCTTCAGCGGCCTGTGAAAGGCTATTTAGCATTGCAGGACCAGTCTTTAGCCCAAAAAGTTATTTTGAAGATGAACAGGCCAGTTTCAATAAATGACTGGCTGCTTTAGTATTGATCATGTTTTAAAATAGTTATGATGGTAGCAGTCGCCCAATTGCAGATTCATCTTGAACAAAACCTTTTCCTGTTATGTTCATATCAGGCCCAGAGGAGTTTACAAGTGTTACGTGTCAGTGTTGTGTTTTCCTCTCCCTCCATGTTTTCCTTTTCAAGTGCCCATCAGTGGCCACCTGTACAGGCCAACCCGGCTGCACCTGGGTTCCAGAAGGCCAGCTAGCCAATCAGCTGGGTTGGTCGTTATAAAAGGGAGATGGCCTGAAGAGTTCAGGAGTGTCTTTTGTTTCTATGTATACGCTGACACTGCTAGAGGTGCAAGTTTGTGGTGGGAGGTTGAGGACAGTAGGTAAGTTTGGGGTACCCTGTACATTTGTGCACTCACGTAGGTACTTTGTGTCTAAAACATTAGACTATTGGTTGGTGCTGCCTCTGTATTGTTTTGATGGACTTTTATTAGATATGCAGGTGAAGCCATTTTGTTTGTTTCTTTCTTAGAGGTAGTTAGCCAGGCCTAGTTTTGTTATCTTGATTTATTTTGTTTGGCACAACCACAACTGTCCCAACCTCTCCCACTTAGTATAACTTTTGGGTTATTTGTTTAAACCGAGGCACAATAAATATTATTTTGAAACCGTTACTCCTCCTTTTGGCTTCTTTTCACTTATTCTTTGACTGCCATGTGTTCGTCTCCCCCTAAATTACAGTGAGTTAAATAAATGCTCCAGAATAGATCACACAGGGATAGGATATTAGAGATGTAAGCATCTCCTGTCCAACGCAATAAGGCTTTATGCCAGAAATGAAAATGATCACAACACTAAGACATCTAGCAATTGGAAAAATGCAACCGTGTTCACAGGTTGACAGATTTATATGCCCACCAGCACTGCTGGCTGGCAATCATAGAAACTAATGAAAGCTAAGTCTGAGCTTTGGCTTCTTGACCAGTCTGTCACTACTAGTGCCCAGATGTGTAGGCGGAGGAACCCAGGAGGGTGGCAAGAAGGCTAGAGGTAGGGGAAGTCTGCTGGACTGGTGGACCACCGGAGTGAAGGGCTGAAGGCCAGCGACAGAAGTAGCCAAAGATCTGGCTGGGCATTGTGGTGTATTCTCCGCTTCCTTAGAAGATCAGCTTATAAGATACCGTTCCACATAGTTGCCCTTTTGACCTGTTGGAGAGGGGTCTGTCCCTGGGCCCGGAGGGCACCTGTTAAGAGGCCTTTGTGTGACCTTGTCTGTTACTTCTTAATCTTGATATATGGTACACATTCCTGTGTCTGAAAAGTAAGTGTTTAGATTGGGGGTTCCTGAGTCACGTTAGGTATCTCAGGAACTGAGCACGACAAAGTGGGTATATAACTGAGCTGCGGTGCAGTCTCAGTAGATCTTCCATTTGGCTGAGAAGCTTCTCCGAGCGATCTAGACGCTCGTCCTGACCTGTGATTCCTCTCTGTAATAAACTCTATTATAACAGAAAGAACAGTGTCCGCGGAGATTCCTTCATCCTCATTCTTCAACATCACTGCCGCTTGAAAGATACGACAGCATTGGCAGAGACAGCCAACAGATAATCTGACTGGGACGCATCGTCATTGAGATGACTTTAGTGCATAGGGAGTTTCCGGTCTCTCAACATCAGACAACCCCGCTCAGGTGACGCAGCCGGGACTCATCAGGCCTAAACTGGCATCCTCGTTAGGGGGTTGCAACAGTGGATCACCTATTTCCATTGTTTTGTTTGAATTCACAACGTTAACCTCGTGTTTAAAACTGCGCCCATGAGTCCTCATGTGACGAGCTGGGAATAAGAACTGGACATTAAACAATCCAAGAAAGCTCTAAAATGCACATGTCCTTAAAAGTGGCGCGCTATTTATTCGCCTTCCCGAGAGATCTCCTTGGTTGACTACACCAAGAAAATACAACTTAAACAATTACGTAGCCAAGAGGTCACGGTTTTTCTGTCAGCAACTAGCAGCTGTTGTCTTGGCCTTTTCTCGAACAGACACTTGAGCTGTCTGGATTTGACTTTTGGGACTGCCAAGCCACAGAAGGGTCTTTTATTTTGAAAAGAAAAAGGATGCAGTTTCGTGGAGAGAGCACTAACCAGATTAAACATTGCCAGACAAAGAGAGCTAGAAGTCTTTATTATACCGAAATTGATTCTTGCTAAGAAAATCTGCCTCCTACAAAATAATTTTCTCTCCATCTCTCTCTCATTCACACACACACACACACACACACACCCTCTACCTGACTTAGCCAAGCCCATGAGACTGGATTTGTGTCAACATCCGTGAAACGCTCTCATTAAGGATTCACACCTTCTTGTATCGACGTCACATGATTGCAAACTCTTTAATCTCAGAGGGATCAGGTGTTAAGAAAATCATCCATCTTCCAAACAGATGATGCAAACTCTGTGAGGAGACAAAAGAATGTAACACATGATGTAACAATTACACACAGTGCTCACTTTAATGTTTTTCATTTATTTACAATTCATGTAAGTCTAAACTCAGATTTCAGGGCATTGTTATTACTTACATGACAAAATTTATAATGAGAGCAAAATATGTGATTAGCTAACTGGCTGCTTCACTCATTGAGTCAATTGTGAAGTGTGATTTTAAATCTCCACAATCAACATTCATTATTAAACATAATGCCTTACGTTTCAGGTCATATCGGCCGTGCTGCGTGCACCTCTTTTATTATAAGCTAATGTTTTGTCAGTTGGTTTAGTTGGCTAAGTCACACACACAAGTTACACCTGTGCATTTGAGTGGTGCACCTCGTTTCAAATGGACGATGCATAAAAGTCAGATTAGTAAATGCTTTTGTTGAAACTTACCAAACAACTGGTGCAACCGGCTCCGTGAGTCAAAGTAGGCTGCATGCAAAAAGGACCAATACTTGAATCCCCTCAAAAGATGTGTGTTTACGGTCTTGATGGCGTTTAACTTGACTATCTATAAATGCACTTTAAAGTCATTTACATGATGATACATTTTTTAATTATGGAATGAAACAAGTGGGCGGGGGGTGTAAAGGAGCTGTGACCATGTGTGTGTGTGTGTACCTGCTGTTGTGAAAAACGACAAAAAATGAATCATTTGATTTGGCGTAACAAGTCAGCAGTGTGTGAGTCCACATCCTGTTTTTCAGAAGTTTGTGCTTCTGTAAAATCTGTGCGGGTTTCTCTGAGACAAATGGAAACCACAGACGCAATCAGAATGTAAAAGCCTGAACTGTGTGGTCCACTTTTGGTCTGCTCCTTCTTTGAGAGATAAATGAAACTGGTTCTTGCTCTCCTTTTCCTTTTGGTTTTAGGCCTCGCAGCAAAATAATGTTGCTTGTAATCTTGCTTGTTTCCTTCAGACTTTGCATTAGTCAGTACTAGAAAGTCCAACACTTTGCTCCAGTGTAATATCTGTATCTCAACAACTCCCCGATGCATTGCCGTAAAGGTAGTCGATCATGGCCTCCAGAGGACAAAGCTGACTGACTTTTCCTCTGTAGCCGAAATAAGGTTATACGGTGGTTGTGGAGGAAAGCGCTAACCATTTCTGTGAGTATCGTGACCACCGATTGGACACTCGCACCAACTTCACGGAAACGATTGGCCAGCCGTGCAGAGGCGATAGAGGAGTCGGGGTTTGTGCTTCTGTCGCTTTTCATGTGAACAGCTGACACGTCTTTCAGGAGAGACCATCTCAGGATCTGCACCGTTACCACAGGGCAGCGACCAGCGTTTCCGAAAAGTGAAACCTACGCAAAAGTGCCTCAAACGTACATTCTTTGTCATGGCCACCAGGGTCTATGCTTCATGTGTTAAAGCTACATTCTCTCTCCATGGGACGACTCCTCTGGTTGTATAGAAGTCTATGCTTCATGTGTTAAAGCTGCATTCTCTCTACTGACCACCAGGGGACGACTCCTCTGGTTGTATAGAAGTCTATGCTTCATGTATTAAAGCTGCATTCTCTCTACTGACCACCAGGGGGCGACTCCTCTAGTTGTATAGAAGTCTATGTTTCATGTGTTAAAGCTGCATTCTCTCTCCTGACCACCATGGGACGACTCCTCTGGTTGTATAGAAGTCTATGCTTCATGTATTAAAGCTGCATTCTCTCTACTGACCACCAGGGGGTGACTCCTCTAGTTGTATAGAAGGCTATGCTTCATGTGTTTAAGCTGCATTCTCTCTACTGACCACCAGGGGGCGACTCCTCTAGTTGTATAGACGTCTATGCTTCATGTCTTAAAGCTGCATTCTCTCTTCTGACCACCAGGGGGCGACTCCTCTGATTGTATGGAAGTCTATGCTTCATGTATTAAAGCTGCATTCTCTCTCCTGACCACAAGGGGGCGACTCCTCTGGTTGTATAGAAGTCTATGCTTCATGTGTTAAAGCTGCATTCTCTCTCCTGACCACCAGAGGGCGACTCCTCTGGTTGTATGGAAGTCTATGCTTCATGTGTTAAAGCTACATTCTCTCTCCTGACCACCAGGGGGTGACTCCCCTGGTTGTATAGAAGTCTATGCTTCATGTGTTAAAGCTGCATTCTCTCTCCTGACCACAAGGTGGCGACTCCTCTGGTTGTATAGAAGTCTATGCTTCATGTGTTAAAGCTGCATTCTCTCTCCTGACCACCAGAGGGCGACTCCTCTGGTTGTATGGAAGTCTATGCTTCATGTGTTAAAGCTACATTCTCTCTCCTGACCACCAGGGGGTGACTCCCCTGGTTGTATAGAAGTCTATGCTTCATGTGTTAAAGCTGCATTCTCTCTCGTGACCACCAGGGGGCGACTCCTCTGGCTGTATAGAAGTCAATGCTTCATGTGTTAAAGCTGAATTCTCTCTACTGACCACCAGGGGCCGACTCCTCTGGTTGTATAGAAGTCTATGCTTCATGTGTTAAAGCTGCATTCTCTCTATTGACCACCAGGGGGTGACTCCTCTGGTTGTATAGAAGTCTATATAAATTACTCTACTTCTCTTGATTCCCTCAGTAAACATTGTAAACATTAGTTTTTGGTCTCAATCTCTAGTTTAAAGTCTTCTTCAATACAGCACGATGTTCATTTAGTAAATTATGGTTCTTACATAAGTTATCTTCATATTTTCACCCCGTTATCTCTATGACCGCTGTTTTTTCTGAGCCTAGTACTGACATACTTATGGTACAGAAGGTGCTAGAAGACAGAAACAGGAAATGTTCTCACACGTTAGCGGGAGCCTGAAAAGTCAGACAGTAAAATGTGCCAACTTTTGGGTTGAAAAAAAAACATCAGAACATTTAATTTTTTATATCTCAAGCTGAATCTGAGGAAGTCGTTCATACTTTTTGTCTCAAACAGATTACAGACAACAACTGCATTGCCCTGTGCTTGATTACCAAACAAACAATTGGAAGGTTTTAACAATAATATTCTGTCTCTTGAAAAGCGCTATATAAATGAAATGTTTTATATTTGATTTATATAGCGCTTTTCAAAATTACAAACATTAAAATCATAATTTAGCTCATTAAATTTGTCTTAAAACTGACAACATCTCTGTTTTCTTGAGCTTGTGATTACTTCCTGTGTGTGTTTATGGGGGATATATATATATATATATATATATATATATATATATATATATATATATATATATATATATATATATATTATATATATATATATATATATGTTGAATGAAACAATTTATATAATACAAATTGTATTTCTTGCTGTAAAGTTAGGCGTTTTATCATGAGGGTCTATGGGGGTTGATTAGTTTTTAGAGTCCGCCTCAAGTGGTAATAATAATAATACATTCCACAAATATGCAATTTAAAGTAAAGACCTTTTATTGTCAGGAAATACACAACGTGAACAGTATATTTTGCATGCAAACTTCTACAGCTGTAATGCACCTTAACCATTCAAAGCGTTGCATTTTGTTTAAGCCAAGTTTAACTTCAAGCGTTTCACTTTTTAATGTATTCACAGTGTTATTCATACAAGTCTTTCAGCTTTGTAATACAGTGTGTGTTTACAACAATGTAAACATGATGTTATACTTAATAAGTAAGATATCCACAGACACCAAATATATCATTTTCTATAGCTGTGGTATGAAAAACAAAAACAACCTCAATCAAAACAGAGGTGATATTTCATAACACGGTCAATGCTGACCCCTGTGTTCCTCGGCTTTTGGGGGGGGGGTTTACTCAGTGGGTGTTTCATGCAAAGTGTCAACATGGAAGTGCAGCAGCAGGTACCGGTCCGACTGCCTCCCTCCGCCCTCGTTCCCACTGTCGGGCCTGCAAATAGAAAAACACAGCGATAAACTAAAAGGTGATAGTTCCCTTTTTCTTTTCTTTTTTATTAGAGAGAGTAACAGCAAAGAAGGACAGAGGAGAGGACTCCGTTCAATACGGTTGTGGGAGCTCAGGGAAGGATTTAGCCTGCATCGCGAAGGCGTTACTGCTGTGTGGCAATCTGATTTAACTCATTTTGGACATTTGGACCATTAAAGCATCGCATTAGCTGACATTATTTTAAAGTCTTAATAGATTTTCAAAATCCTACTGATTTTTTTATGATTTAAACCGTGTCAAATATGGTATTTAGTTTAAAGTCCAGGTTGTGTGGGCTAAATTGTAACTTTCTGCATCCATCAGTGATAACTGTTGCTAGTACTAAATACATAAAATAACAACAATAAAATGTGTAAATTAAAAAAATCAAATAATAATGTTCTGACCTGGAAGTAGATAACGATGATGAGTACAAACAGGACCAGTATCACCAGTACAACCACAGGAACACTGACTGGTGCCGACCTCTCATCACCTTCCTCCTCCTCCTCCTCATCATCACCCCGGTGTGCAATCTGTCCCTGAGCCGCCGGCACGGGACAGTCGGAGCTGCCTGTGGACGAAAAGGAAATGGATGACGTGAGAGTGAGACGGGAGAGTGAGACTGAGAGTGAGACAGGAAGGTCTCGGTGCGGGCCGTCCCACCTAAGACGTGAACCAGCGTGCCGTTGCCGGTGAGCCGCAGGTACGGCGGCGGGAAGAAGATCTCGATGTCGCAGCGGTACAAATCCGTGTCCGCGGCCCTCAGTCCGGTCACCGTCACCTCCACGGCGCCCTCTGTCATCTGAGCCGAGCACTGCACCTGAAACACACGTTTCGGCCCAGTTTCATTCCATGCAGATAACAAATGGTCTTTTTTTTTTATATATATCGTGATGTATTAATATATTACTGTCAAGTGGAACAACGGCAAATAGGAGGCTACACACGGAAAATAAAGGATTCCAAATATTCTAAGGGCCAAATTACGCAGGTAAAAAGAAAGGTGACGGGGGGCGCCTCTACACCCACTGGTTCTGATGGCGTTGAAAAGGCGTGAAATATGCACGTTTGTGTTCTTTGAATGTGTGAAGACAACCCTTACACGTGTACCGCAGTCACACATGTTGATTAAAGACGGAACAATCTCCTTCTTTTTTTTACTCAGCACAAATAATGCTCCCTTCTAGCCGTTGGACAGTGTGAACTCTGGCACCACCCTCAGGCCAGAAAGATGAATTGACATACATTTAGCTGAATGCATTCATGTTACCCACAACCACTTTGTAAAGCCCCCTCAGATGGATGGACTTTTCCTCCATCACGACCAAGCCGACAATGTTACTTCAACTTTAAGGATCTTGAAATAGCAAAACTGGATCTATGTTGCAAATTGCATCCATCGCTTTTGTGCTGTTATGTGTCAGGAAGGAACACTGCTGGAGACCTTTTTAAAAAATAAATGTAAATAGTCAAACAACTCAGAAGTGCCTCTTTGGATGAGATGAAACCCAATGAAGTGCCTTCTCCAGTGGCCCGATGTGCCTCCCAGTAGAGAACATGTCCTGTGGGCTCTACAGGCTAGAAAGATTTCTATGTTTGAGTCCAACTCGTTTGCGCTTGTGACCTTTAAGAATATTTTTACTTGAGCTTTATTATTTTTGCCATGTTTTTTTCTTTTTTGCTGCGTGTGTTCATTAAAAGAAGAGTCTTCTTCTTTCAATTTCATCTGTTGGTTTAATTGACCTTTGACCCGGGATATTATGATTATGGTGAGGTCAGTTCACACAGATCCAATAAAAATGTTGTTGGCTGTAGAAGATGATGATTCTCTGGGTTCTTTTATGAATTATATAATATAATAATAATAATAAAAATGGTGTTGGTTGTAGAAGATGATGATTCTCTTGGTTCTCTTATGAATTATATTATAAGAATAATAAGAATAATAAAAATGTTGTTGTCTGTAGAAGATGATGATTCTCTGGGTTCTTTTATGAATTATATAATATAATAATAATAATAAAAATGGTGTTGGCTGTAGTAGATGATGATTCTCTTGGTTCTCTTATGAATTATATAATAATAATAATAATAATAATAATAATAATAATAATAATAATAATAATTGTTTTTGAATGCAATTTGTTTTGAGGCTTTTATTATATAGAGCACTTTTAATTGCCTTGTGGCTGTAATCAGTAAACTTGCCTCAAGTATTTGGTTAATTCATGACTATCTAAGAGAATATCAAAGTTCAGGGAATATCATTATAGAATATGTATTAACTGTTAAACATCAGGACTGTGTGTGTGGTTGGATCAGAATTAATCAAGTGACATCATCATTTTCCCATGTTCATAAAATCTCTCTCGTGAAATATGCAAAACTGTAGTAACTTTGTGTTTTTTGACGCAGGACGGCCGTCTGTTACCAGGAAGCCGGTACACAACATGTCCTCTAAGATGTCCTCCCTCTAGTTTGAGTTGTAATGCGTTACCGTCCGCCCACCCTCACGCTCACCCCTCCCTGGTGCTCCACGGCCGGCTCCCTCTGCCCGGTGAGGGTGAGGATGGACGAGCAGGCCTCCCGGGCGCCGTAGAGGCCTTTGAGCAGAGTGACGCGCAGCTCCTCGGGGTCGGGGTGAGGGTAAGGCGGGGTGAGGTCGTGGGAGGGTCGCGGTTGGACCAGGCACTTCACCTGCGCCTCCCCGTTGGCGCTCACCACTCTGTAGGGCTGGATGACCTTCAAAGCTGGGGGAGGAGACGGGGAAGGTCGGGTGGAGGCAGATAAAAGAGAAGTCAGAGAGTTTTGACCCCATGATTATACACTTTATTTTTAAGGGTAGAACATCCATCCATCAATCCATTATCACCCGCTTATCCGAGTCGGGTCGCGATGGCAGCAGGTTCAGCAGGCCGACCCAGGCTTCCCTCTCACCCGCAACACTTTCCAGCTCATTTGGGGGATCCCGAGGCGTTCCAAGGCCAGCCGGGAGATATAATCCCTCCAGATCCCTCCGAGATACTTGAACTCCTTCGCTTGGGGTAGGCAGTTTGCCCCCACCTGGAGGGAGCAATCCGCCGGTTTCCGGCAGAGCACCATGGCCTCAGATTTGGAGGTGCTAACTCTCATCCCTGCTGCTTCGCACTCGGCTGCAAAACGCCCCAGTGTTCGACAAGCGGTCGGAGCCTCCTCTCCAGCACCCTGGCATAAGCTTTTCCCGGGAGGCTGAGCAGTGTGATACCACGATAGTTCGAGCACACTCTCCGGTCCCCCTTCTTGAAGATGGGAACCACCACCCCGGTCTGCCAGTCCATGGGCACTGTTCCCGACCCCCATCCGACACTGAAAAGGCGTGTCAACCAAGACAGCCCAACAATGTCCAGCGCTTTCAGCATCTCAGGGCGGATCTCATCCACCCCTGGCGCCTTGCCACCAAGGAGCTTTTTGACTACCTTAGCGACCTCTGCCAGGGATATGGGTGAAACCACCCCAAAGTCTTCCGGCGCTGTCCCCTCTCCGGGGGACATGTTGGCCGGGTTTAGGAGTTCCTCAAAGTGCTCTTTCCACCGCCCGACGATGTTCCCAGTCCGGGTCAGCAGTTCCCCCCCCCTGCTGAGAACAGCCTGGGGTAGACCCTGCTTTCCCTTCCTGAGCCGTCGGATGGTTTGCCAGAACTTCCTTGAGGCCAACCGAAAGTCCTTCTCCATGGCCTCCCCGAACTCCTCCCATGCCCGAGTTTTAGCCTCCGCGACCATCGCAGCTGCAGCCCTTCTGGCCCGCCGGTACCCGTCAGCTGCTTCAGGAGACCCCTGGGCCAGCCAGGTCCGAAAGGCCTCCTTCTTCAGTTTGACGGCTTCCCTCACCCCCGGTGTCCACCACCGGGTTCTCGGGTTGCCGCCACGACAGGCACCGATGACCTTCCAGCCACAGCCCCGAGCAGCCGCGTCCACAATAGAGGCTTTGAACAAGGTCCACTCGGATTCCATGTCCCCAGCCTCCCTCGGGATTTGTGAGAAGTTCTTCCGGAGGTGGGAGTTGAAGACCTCCCGGACAGGATCCTCTGCCAGACGTTCCCAGTTCACCCTCACTACACGTTTGGGCTTGCCAGGTCTTTCTAGCCGACTCCCCCGCCATCTGATCCAACTCACCACCAGGTGGTGATCAGTTGACAGCTCTGCTCCTCTCTTCACCCGAGTGTCCAAGACATACCGCCACAGATCAGATGATACGATTACAAAGTCGATCATTGATCTCCGGCCTAAGGTGTTCTGGTACCAGGTAAACTTATGAGCCACCTTATGTTCGAACATGGTGTTCATTATGGACAAACTGTGGCTAGCACAGAAGTCCAACAACAAAACACCATTCGGGTTCAGATCGGGCAAGCCGTTCCTCCTAATCATGCCCCGCCAGGTTTCTCTGTCATTGCCCACGTGAGCGTTGAAGTCTCCCAGGAGAACTATGGAGTCGGCAGGCGGCGCCCTTTCCAGGACCCCTCCCACCGACTCCAAGAAGGCCGGATACTCCGAAATGCTGTTCGGTGCATAAGCACAAACAACAGTCAGAGCCTTACTCCCCGCAACCCGTTGGCGCAGGGAGGCGACCCTCTCGTTCCCCGGGGAAACTCCAACACAGCGGCGCTCAGCCACGTCCCTAGAGCTAGTATATGCCGCCGGCGATCGGCCCGCTCAGGTCTCCCGCCTGGCCCGCCGCCCGGTCTACATACCACCCGACCCCGATAATTTTCCCTGCGGGTGGTGCGTCCACAGGGTGACTGCTGCTCCATGGTGTTTTTTCGGGCTGAGCCCGACAGGGCCCCATGGGCGAAAGCCCGGCCACCAGACGCTCGCCGACGAGCTCCACTCCTGGGTCTGGCTCCGGAAGGGTGCCCCGGTTTCCCTTGTCCGGGCAAGGTAGCTTCAGTCCGTGGGCTGCTGTTCATCAGGGTTTATTGAACCACTCTTAGTCTGGGCTCTCCCCCGAGACCTGTTTGCCTTGGGAAACCCTACCAGGGGCTGATGCCCCGGACAACATAGCTCCCAGGATCACTGAGCCACTCAAACTCCTCCACCACGTTAAGGTGGCGATTCATAGGAGGAGAACATAATTAACTTATTATAGCTTTCTGCAAAGGAGCAAAATATTCACTTTAAAGTTTAAAGGTCAGAGGTGGACAGTGGAAAAATGGTCATTGGCTGCTTATTTTTCTTTTTCACAGTTACGTAAAAGATAATAAATGTCATTACTATACTTTATTTTATTTTATTAAAATTAATCAGCTCTGCCAGAGGTGACATACAAAAATCCTAAAGAACTCTGCACACCCACACGTCACTTCCTGTGTTTAAAGATGAAGGTCGTGTGGTTCCACAGCAGCGCTGCAGGTTCACGCACGTTCTCCACATATCAAAATAAAATAAAAACCCGACACTATTTAACAGTTAAACGTTTGACATGTCGTTTAATGGCGTTCCCGCACATGAGAAAAAAGTATTTCTGTATTTGCTGCTCTTAAATTAAATTTAAATAAATTCAAGTCCAAAATAAAAGGACAGTTTGCACAAGCAAACCCTAAAATTAAAGCCATTTCGATTAAATGTTTATGAATAATTGGTCGAAGTACAATACAGAGCAGTTTTTTTGCTCCCTTTCTCTACAAAGTGGGGATTTTCGATGTCGAGTGTCCACTTAAAATGTTATGATGTTATGTGTAAATCTGTAAGTAGATAAAGTTAAAATAGAGCCAACTGTAAGATGTAAATGTGTTAAGTCTAATATTAAGATGTGACAAACAGAAACAGTATTGGTTTCTATTTTACCAACACAAGGACCTCAATCTAACAGAGCTGAGGGGCAATGACAGCAAAAGCCCACTAAGGGACTTGGGGACAGCCAGCAGAGCCTTGCCTGTGGATCTCAGGCTGTGCTCTGCTTAGAGGGGGCAGCAGTTCAGCAATGTAACTGGGAGCTAAACCGGTAATGGCTTTAAAGGTTCAATACTAAAATGTATTCTAAAACCTACCAGTACTGGGGTTTTGAAGAACTTTTTATCTAGTATTAAATCCATCAGCAAAAGGCGTGAGATGGTTTCTAGGTTAAACCCTGTGATTACTAGATAAATATAAGTATGTTATTTGGGTTATACAGTGGAAATTATAGGTTCAATTTAACAAAACACCTTGCATAATCATAGTATTATTATTACATGAATATATTATTGAAAACACACATTTTGCTTATGATTATGTCCTGTTCGAGACATATTTGTATAATTCAGTCAAACTCATGCACAAAGATGAAATAGACAAGGCGTATATCACTTTATTAAAAAGAGAGACAAGCGACAGAGAAAGGGCCAAGCAGTATACAGACTATTTTCAGATTATAGTTTGGATCAGTCATTGCAACATTTAACTTGATTCTTATGTAATACAGCTAAACAAATAATGTATACTAATGCCCACTCACATGGTTTTAAATTGTTTTGTTTTACAATATTTGCTATTTAAACATCTTACATGCACATATTTAAGTCAAAGAAATAATTTCTGGACCTGCGTATATATTTATATAAAACAGGGTTAATGAGGTTTGAGCTATAGGGTTTATTGTGTAGCCACGGAAATAACATTTAATAAATAGCTTTTCGGTGAAATCCACCCAAAATGATTTGCAATTGTGACTGATACTTGTAGAGAGAGAGGGTTGTTAAGGTTTGTTACGTCATCTAAGGCAAAGATGGTAGCCTTCTGGTCTGCAGGACTAAGAAGAAATAAAAAGTAGTGAGAAGTCAGAGAGTTTTGACCCCATGATTATACACTTTATTTTTAAGGGTAGAACATCCATCCATCAATCCATTATCACCCGCTTATCCGAGTCGGGTCGCGATGGCAGCAGGTTCAGCAGGCCGACCCAGGCTTCCCTCTCACCCGCAACACTTTCCAGCTCATTTTGGGGGATCCCGAGGCGTTCCAAGGCCAGCCGGGAGATATAATCCCTCCAGATCCCTCCGAGATACTTGAACTCCTTCGCTTGGGGTAGGCAGTTTGCCCCCACCTGGAGGGAGCAATCCGCCGGTTTCCGGCAGAGCACCATGGCCTCAGATTTGGAGGTGCTAACTCTCATCCCTGCTGCTTCGCACTCGGCTGCAAAACGCCCCAGTGTTCGACAAGCGGTCGGAGCCTCCTCTCCAGCACCCTGGCATAAGCTTTTCCCGGGAGGCTGAGCAGTGTGATACCACGATAGTTCGAGCACACTCTCCGGTCCCCCTTCTTGAAGATGGGAACCACCACCCCGGTCTGCCAGTCCATGGGCACTGTTCCCGACCCCCATCCGACACTGAAAAGGCGTGTCAACCAAGACAGCCCAACAATGTCCAGCGCTTTCAGCATCTCAGGGCGGATCTCATCCACCCCTGGCGCCTTGCCACCAAGGAGCTTTTTGACTACCTTAGCGACCTCTGCCAGGGATATGGGTGAAACCACCCCAAAGTCTTCCGGCGCTGTCCCCTCTCCGGGGGACATGTTGGCCGGGTTTAGGAGTTCCTCAAAGTGCTCTTTCCACCGCCCGACGATGTTCCCAGTCCGGGTCAGCAGTTCCCCCCCCCTGCTGAGAACAGCCTGGGGTAGACCCTGCTTTCCCTTCCTGAGCCGTCGGATGGTTTGCCAGAACTTCCTTGAGGCCAACCGAAAGTCCTTCTCCATGGCCTCCCCGAACTCCTCCCATGCCCGAGTTTTAGCCTCCGCGACCATCGCAGCTGCAGCCCTTCTGGCCCGCCGGTACCCGTCAGCTGCTTCAGGAGACCCCTGGGCCAGCCAGGTCCGAAAGGCCTCCTTCTTCAGTTTGACGGCTTCCCTCACCCCCGGTGTCCACCACCGGGTTCTCGGGTTGCCGCCACGACAGGCACCGATGACCTTCCAGCCACAGCCCCGAGCAGCCGCGTCCACAATAGAGGCTTTGAACAAGGTCCACTCGGATTCCATGTCCCCAGCCTCCCTCGGGATTTGTGAGAAGTTCTTCCGGAGGTGGGAGTTGAAGACCTCCCGGACAGGATCCTCTGCCAGACGTTCCCAGTTCACCCTCACTACACGTTTGGGCTTGCCAGGTCTTTCTAGCCGACTCCCCCGCCATCTGATCCAACTCACCACCAGGTGGTGATCAGTTGACAGCTCTGCTCCTCTCTTCACCGAGTGTCCAAGACATACCGCCACAGATCAGATGATACGATTACAAAGTCGATCATTGATCTCCGGCCTAAGGTGTTCTGGTACCAGGTAAACTTATGAGCCACCTATGTTCGAACATGGTGTTCATTATGGACAAACTGTGGCTAGCACAGAAGTCCAACAACAAAACACCATTCGGGTTCAGATCGGGCAAGCCGTTCCTCCTAATCATGCCCCGCCAGGTTTCTCTGTCATTGCCCACGTGAGCGTTGAAGTCTCCCAGGAGAACTATGGAGTCGGCAGGCGGCGCCCTTTCCAGGACCCCTCCCACCGACTCCAAGAAGGCCGGATACTCCGAAATGCTGTTCGGTGCATAAGCACAAACAACAGTCAGAGCCTTACTCCCCGCAACCCGTTGGCGCAGGGAGGCGACCCTCTCGTTCCCCGGGGAAACTCCAACACAGCGGCGCTCAGCCACGTCCCTAGAGCTAGTATATGCCGCCGGCGATCGGCCCGCTCAGGTCTCCCGCCTGGCCCGCCGCCCGGTCTACATACCACCCGACCCCGATAATTTTCCCTGCGGGTGGTGCGTCCACAGGGTGACTGCTGCTCCATGGTGTTTTTTCGGGCTGAGCCCGACAGGGCCCCATGGGCGAAAGCCCGGCCACCAGACGCTCGCCGACGAGCTCCACTCCTGGGTCTGGCTCCGGAAGGGTGCCCCGGTTTCCCTTGTCCGGGCAAGGTAGCTTCAGTCCGTGGGCTGCTGTTCATCAGGGTTTATTGAACCACTCTTAGTCTGGGCTCTCCCCCGAGACCTGTTTGCCTTGGGAAACCCTACCAGGGGCTGATGCCCCGGACAACATAGCTCCCAGGATCACTGAGCCACTCAAACTCCTCCACCACGTTAAGGTGGCGATTCATAGGAGGAGAACATAATTAACTTATTATAGCTTTCTGCAAAGGAGCAAAATATTCACTTTAAAGTTTAAAGGTCAGAGGTGGACAGTGGAAAAATGGTCATTGGCTGCTTATTTTTCTTTTTCACAGTTACGTAAAAGATAATAAATGTCATTACTATACTTTATTTTATTTTATTAAAATTAATCAGCTCTGCCAGAGGTGACATACAAAAATCCTAAAGAACTCTGCACACCCACACGTCACTTCCTGTGTTTAAAGATGAAGGTCGTGTGGTTCCACAGCAGCGCTGCAGGTTCACGCACGTTCTCCACATATCAAAATAAAATAAAAACCCGACACTATTTAACAGTTAAACGTTTGACATGTCGTTTAATGGCGTTCCCGCACATGAGAAAAAAGTATTTCTGTATTTGCTGCTCTTAAATTAAATTTAAATAAATTCAAGTCCAAAATAAAAGGACAGTTTGCACAAGCAAACCCTAAAATTAAAGCCATTTCGATTAAATGTTTATGAATAATTGGTCGAAGTACAATACAGAGCAGTTTTTTTGCTCCCTTTCTCTACAAAGTGGGGATTTTCGATGTCGAGTGTCCACTTAAAATGTTATGATGTTATGTGTAAATCTGTAAGTAGATAAAGTTAAAATAGAGCCAACTGTAAGATGTAAATGTGTTAAGTCTAATATTAAGATGTGACAAACAGAAACAGTATTGGTTTCTATTTTACCAACACAAGGACCTCAATCTAACAGAGCTGAGGGGCAATGACAGCAAAAGCCCACTAAGGGACTTGGGGACAGCCAGCAGAGCCTTGCCTGTGGATCTCAGGCTGTGCTCTGCTTAGAGGGGGCAGCAGTTCAGCAATGTAACTGGGAGCTAAACCGGTAATGGCTTTAAAGGTTCAATACTAAAATGTATTCTAAAACCTACCAGTACTGGGGTTTTGAAGAACTTTTTATCTAGTATTAAATCCATCAGCAAAAGGCGTGAGATGGTTTCTAGGTTAAACCCTGTGATTACTAGATAAATATAAGTATGTTATTTGGGTTATACAGTGGAAATTATAGGTTCAATTTAACAAAACACCTTGCATAATCATAGTATTATTATTACATGAATATATTATTGAAAACACACATTTTGCTTATGATTATGTCCTGTTCGAGACATATTTGTATAATTCAGTCAAACTCATGCACAAAGATGAAATAGACAAGGCGTATATCACTTTATTAAAAAGAGAGACAAGCGACAGAGAAAGGGCCAAGCAGTATACAGACTATTTTCAGATTATAGTTTGGATCAGTCATTGCAACATTTAACTTGATTCTTATGTAATACAGCTAAACAAATAATGTATACTAATGCCCACTCACATGGTTTTAAATTGTTTTGTTTTACAATATTTGCTATTTAAACATCTTACATGCACATATTTAAGTCAAAGAAATAATTTCTGGACCTGCGTATATATTTATATAAAAACAGGGTTAATGAGGTTTGAGCTATAGGGTTTATTGTGTAGCCACGGAAATAACATTTAATAAATAGCTTTTCGGTGAAATCCACCCAAAATGATTTGCAATTGTGACTGATACTTGTAGAGAGAGAGGGTTGTTAAGGTTTGTTACGTCATCTAAGGCAAAGATGGTAGCCTTCTGGTCTGCAGGACTAAGAAGAAATAAAAAGTAGTGAGAAGTCAGAGAGTTTTGACCCCATGATTATACACTTTATTTTTAAGGGTAGAACATCCATCCATCAATCCATTATCACCCGCTTATCCGAGTCGGGTCGCGATGGCAGCAGGTTCAGCAGGCCGACCCAGGCTTCCCTCTCACCCGCAACACTTTCCAGCTCATTTTGGGGGATCCCGAGGCGTTCCAAGGCCAGCCGGGAGATATAATCCCTCCAGATCCCTCCGAGATACTTGAACTCCTTCGCTTGGGGTAGGCAGTTTGCCCCCACCTGGAGGGAGCAATCCGCCGGTTTCCGGCAGAGCACCATGGCCTCAGATTTGGAGGTGCTAACTCTCATCCCTGCTGCTTCGCACTCGGCTGCAAAACGCCCCAGTGTTCGACAAGCGGTCGGAGCCTCCTCTCCAGCACCCTGGCATAAGCTTTTCCCGGGAGGCTGAGCAGTGTGATACCACGATAGTTCGAGCACACTCTCCGGTCCCCCTTCTTGAAGATGGGAACCACCACCCCGGTCTGCCAGTCCATGGGCACTGTTCCCGACCCCCATCCGACACTGAAAAGGCGTGTCAACCAAGACAGCCCAACAATGTCCAGCGCTTTCAGCATCTCAGGGCGGATCTCATCCACCCCTGGCGCCTTGCCACCAAGGAGCTTTTTGACTACCTTAGCGACCTCTGCCAGGGATATGGGTGAAACCACCCCAAAGTCTTCCGGCGCTGTCCCCTCTCCGGGGGACATGTTGGCCGGGTTTAGGAGTTCCTCAAAGTGCTCTTTCCACCGCCCGACGATGTTCCCAGTCCGGGTCAGCAGTTCCCCCCCCCTGCTGAGAACAGCCTGGGGTAGACCCTGCTTTCCCTTCCTGAGCCGTCTGATGGTTTGCCAGAACTTCCTTGAGGCCAACCGAAAGTCCTTCTCCATGGCCTCCCCGAACTCCTCCCATGCCCGAGTTTTAGCCTCCGCGACCATCGCAGCTGCAGCCCTTCTGGCCCGCCGGTACCCGTCAGCTGCTTCAGGAGACCCCTGGGCCAGCCAGGTCCGAAAGGCCTCCTTCTTCAGTTTGACGGCTTCCCTCACCCCCGGTGTCCACCACCGGGTTCTCGGGTTGCCGCCACGACAGGCACCGATGACCTTCCAGCCACAGCCCCGAGCAGCCGCGTCCACAATAGAGGCTTTGAACAAGGTCCACTCGGATTCCATGTCCCCAGCCTCCCTCGGGATTTGTGAGAAGTTCTTCCGGAGGTGGGAGTTGAAGACCTCCCGGACAGGATCCTCTGCCAGACGTTCCCAGTTCACCCTCACTACACGTTTGGGCTTGCCAGGTCTTTCTAGCCGACTCCCCCGCCATCTGATCCAACTCACCACCAGGTGGTGATCAGTTGACAGCTCTGCTCCTCTCTTCACCCGAGTGTCCAAGACATACCGCCACAGATCAGATGATACGATTACAAAGTCGATCATTGATCTCCGGCCTAAGGTGTTCTGGTACCAGGTAAACTTATGAGCCACCTTATGTTCGAACATGGTGTTCATTATGGACAAACTGTGGCTAGCACAGAAGTCCAACAACAAAACACCATTCGGGTTCAGATCGGGCAAGCCGTTCCTCCTAATCATGCCCCGCCAGGTTTCTCTGTCATTGCCCACGTGAGCGTTGAAGTCTCCCAGGAGAACTATGGAGTCGGCAGGCGGCGCCCTTTCCAGGACCCCTCCCACCGACTCCAAGAAGGCCGGATACTCCGAAATGCTGTTCGGTGCATAAGCACAAACAACAGTCAGAGCCTTACTCCCCGCAACCCGTTGGCGCAGGGAGGCGACCCTCTCGTTCCCCGGGGAAACTCCAACACAGCGGCGCTCAGCCACGTCCCTAGAGCTAGTATATGCCGCCGGCGATCGGCCCGCTCAGGTCTCCCGCCTGGCCCGCCGCCCGGTCTACATACCACCCGACCCCGATAATTTTCCCTGCGGGTGGTGCGTCCACAGGGTGACTGCTGCTCCATGGTGTTTTTTCGGGCTGAGCCCGACAGGGCCCCATGGGCGAAAGCCCGGCCACCAGACGCTCGCCGACGAGCTCCACTCCTGGGTCTGGCTCCGGAAGGGTGCCCCGGTTTCCCTTGTCCGGGCAAGGTAGCTTCAGTCCGTGGGCTGCTGTTCATCAGGGTTTATTGAACCACTCTTAGTCTGGGCTCTCCCCCGAGACCTGTTTGCCTTGGGAAACCCTACCAGGGGCTGATGCCCCGGACAACATAGCTCCCAGGATCACTGAGCCACTCAAACTCCTCCACCACGTTAAGGTGGCGATTCATAGGAGGAGAACATAATTAACTTATTATAGCTTTCTGCAAAGGAGCAAAATATTCACTTTAAAGTTTAAAGGTCAGAGGTGGACAGTGGAAAAATGGTCATTGGCTGCTTATTTTTCTTTTTCACAGTTACGTAAAAGATAATAAATGTCATTACTATACTTTATTTTATTTTATTAAAATTAATCAGCTCTGCCAGAGGTGACATACAAAAATCCTAAAGAACTCTGCACACCCACACGTCACTTCCTGTGTTTAAAGATGAAGGTCGTGTGGTTCCACAGCAGCGCTGCAGGTTCACGCACGTTCTCCACATATCAAAATAAAATAAAAACCCGACACTATTTAACAGTTAAACGTTTGACATGTCGTTTAATGGCGTTCCCGCACATGAGAAAAAAGTATTTCTGTATTTGCTGCTCTTAAATTAAATTTAAATAAATTCAAGTCCAAAATAAAAGGACAGTTTGCACAAGCAAACCCTAAAATTAAAGCCATTTCGATTAAATGTTTATGAATAATTGGTCGAAGTACAATACAGAGCAGTTTTTTTGCTCCCTTTCTCTACAAAGTGGGGATTTTCGATGTCGAGTGTCCACTTAAAATGTTATGATGTTATGTGTAAATCTGTAAGTAGATAAAGTTAAAATAGAGCCAACTGTAAGATGTAAATGTGTTAAGTCTAATATTAAGATGTGACAAACAGAAACAGTATTGGTTTCTATTTTACCAACACAAGGACCTCAATCTAACAGAGCTGAGGGGCAATGACAGCAAAAGCCCACTAAGGGACTTGGGGACAGCCAGCAGAGCCTTGCCTGTGGATCTCAGGCTGTGCTCTGCTTAGAGGGGGCAGCAGTTCAGCAATGTAACTGGGAGCTAAACCGGTAATGGCTTTAAAGGTTCAATACTAAAATGTATTCTAAAACCTACCAGTACTGGGGTTTTGAAGAACTTTTTATCTAGTATTAAATCCATCAGCAAAAGGCGTGAGATGGTTTCTAGGTTAAACCCTGTGATTACTAGATAAATATAAGTATGTTATTTGGGTTATACAGTGGAAATTATAGGTTCAATTTAACAAAACACCTTGCATAATCATAGTATTATTATTACATGAATATATTATTGAAAACACACATTTTGCTTATGATTATGTCCTGTTCGAGACATATTTGTATAATTCAGTCAAACTCATGCACAAAGATGAAATAGACAAGGCGTATATCACTTTATTAAAAAGAGAGACAAGCGACAGAGAAAGGGCCAAGCAGTATACAGACTATTTTCAGATTATAGTTTGGATCAGTCATTGCAACATTTAACTTGATTCTTATGTAATACAGCTAAACAAATAATGTATACTAATGCCCACTCACATGGTTTTAAATTGTTTTGTTTTACAATATTTGCTATTTAAACATCTTACATGCACATATTTAAGTCAAAGAAATAATTTCTGGACCTGCGTATATATTTATATAAAAACAGGGTTAATGAGGTTTGAGCTATAGGGTTTATTGTGTAGCCACGGAAATAACATTTAATAAATAGCTTTTCGGTGAAATCCACCCAAAATGATTTGCAATTGTGACTGATACTTGTAGAGAGAGAGGGTTGTTAAGGTTTGTTACGTCATCTAAGGCAAAGATGGTAGCCTTCTGGTCTGCAGGACTAAGAAGAAATAAAACGTGACCAAAACTGCAATTCGAATAAAGCGATGTGCCGATAAGAGTGTGACAGGGAAGAGAGACGGCGTCAATGTATCTCTGTGTTTCTGTGACAGAGGGAGGGGAAAAGAGATTCAGGCCGTGTGAGAAAAAGTGTTGTTTAACATTTTCTCCAATTTACATTTAAATCATCAGTATTCTAGTCTTCATTCTTATGTTGCGTTCGGACCAAAAACATTGCAAATTTTTCTCGAGAGTAGATTCCATGGAAAGTCAATGCACAGACGCAAATGGATGTCAATATTCGCAACGCTTTTGGTGTGAACGCAGCATTAGAATGCGTAAGGCCTCAAGGCAATCAATATTTATTTTTTTCTCTCCTGACTTCAGAAGTTGTAAGGATTTACGAACTTGCATTTTAGATCATTATTACTATTGTTTGGCCACCATTCAAGTGCATGTGCCATCATCCGGTGGCCAAAACATCGAAAGATTATTTTCTTATCAGAGTCAAGGTACATTGGAGTGATTTTGTAAACTTGCGTGAGAGAGAACAGATTTTATTTCCCCTCACACTGTGTGGTCCAACCAAACTGAGGATAACTAAGTACAGTTGCTGATCAGTTTCACAACTACAATGTGCTTCAAACAAAACTGTCAAATATATTTACAAAAATATCAGAGATAGGATACCTCTGACTTTCAAATGTTGGAACAGATTAACAGAAATAAATGTTTACATATATCTGTGTTTCCTACCATCATTGTTGTGGAAATCATTGTCAATAACAATTGTGAGGAATAATTAACATTAATGTGTGATCAGTCACATTACATACATTAATGTAATTCAAAGGTTATCTGTGAAACTTTGTTATTCAGGAAGTTTGTATCAAACAAGTAGCCCTTCGTACTATTGTTTACACTTTCAGTTTCAAAAAGGTTGGTGACCCCTGCTCTACATCATGTTGGTCTGACATGAGCCAGGCTGCAGTATCTTAAATGTGACAATGAACTTGATAGATTTTCTAAACCAGGGGTAAAAAAAGGCATAGATCACAGGGTTAAGACAGGAGTTGAAATAGAACAGATATGATACAAAGGTGGCAGATGAGGCATTAAGTATAGTGTCCTGGCCTGTGAGTACAAGACAATAATATGGGCAGATGCACAATAGAAACACAACAACAACAACACCCAGATTCCTGGCTGCTTTAATTTCAGATTTTTTAGCAGTTACACTCACGGAACACTTGAGAGGGAAAGATGCAATCTGAGAGCGCATGGCACGAGCCTGAGACACAGCCACCACAAAAACTCTCATATACAGAACTATGATGACAGTGACAGGACCAATAAAGGACAAAAAAATATCTGCAAGACCAGCAATGTAGTTAATGATAACAACACACTCTCCTAAGCAGGAAGTATACCTGCCTGGTTGTTCCAGGTTATTCTTCAGCAGCAGACTGTTAAGGAAAATAGAAAATATCCAACACAGACAAACACAGACTTGAACTCTTTTTTGTGTGACTTTGTAGGAATAATGTAGAGGATCACAAATAGCCACATATCGGTCAACTGATATGAGAACCATGGTTCCTAATGAAGTAGAAGTAATAATATAACTCAGAACAGTATACAAAGTACACATGAGGTCACCGAGAAACCAGCAGCCGTCTATGGACACAATTTGAAAAAACAAAAGGGGACCCATGAGAGAATCTGAGACAGCCAGAGAGAGGAGGAGGAGGTTGGTGGGTGTGTGGAGGTGCCTGGAGAGATAAGAGAACAACATGCTGATCGTTATTAGTAGCTTAAATTGTGATTAAAAGATAAAAGCAATGACTGAAACACATAAACATATTTCCCTGAAAGATATGTTAATATGTTTTCTTTCATTCCATCAACCATTTCCTTTCTGTATACCAATTTTACAAAGAGGTAAAACATTTGAATACCTGAAGTGGGAGATGGAGATGATGACCAACAGGTTGAGAGTCACAGTGAGCAGAGAGATGGAGGGCAGTAAAATGTAATTGAGCATAAATACATAGTGAGGACGCATGTTCTTCCTGCAGGAGGAGTTGAGGAGTTGTGGAAAGCAAAGTTCGGCTTCTTCAAGGGTTTTCATTCTCAGGAAGAGGAGACGAGATGATGCTGAGCTCGTCAGACAACTGATTGATCTATTTTCTTCCTCCACATCCTCCTTCTTTTACTCTGGTGACAACTTAGTGACATCAGTCGGAGTGACTGAACTTCCACCTGACTGTTTCATCTATCTTCATTGGATGTTTTCCTGTATTTCCCCTCCACTTTTTTCCTTTTTTACCTAAACAATTACAATTTCCATCATACTCTTCAACGGGGAACAGCAAGGCACATCACATTGCAAAGTTTCATTTATTTTCGTCTTGGACAGTCGTGACCAAGACGAAAATAAGGGAGAGCACAGCGTCTGGTTACTATCATGCCATGAACCTGAAAAGGCTATAGATAAAAGCATATTTTCAAACCTTTTGCAATAAAGAGATTTAACTTGATGAGTTCGTAGTTATGTCGTGTTGTTGAACTTATGCCCCTGCACTGATTCCCTGCTTCCCCACCTCAATATTTTTCTCTGATCACTACTCAGGAAACCCCTTTATATGTTTCTGATCTCCAGTCACCTCTGCCAGGTTGCATCTGCACCTTCAGGCCCCCAATTGCTCAGACAACCAGATTCATCTTCAGCTGGTCGCTTGTCCCAGTCTCCGGCTGGATATCCCCTTTCCCCTCTTGTTAATCTGCCAATTAGCTCTTCTATTAGACTCCTAAATGTCCCACTCTCCCTCAAACACATTCTTACTCCCAATTCTTCAAATTGAAATGCTTGGTCAGTGGTGCTACAAACTATGACACTCTAAGACAAGGTACCCCTCTCGTGTCAGTTTTGGACGCATCAGGGACAGTGTCAGTTTCCTGCATTGTGACTTGTTAAAATCCAATTCCTTGTTCACAGTACAGTTTCTCCTTGTCACATACATACAGTCTCATTTCAAAATAAACTTGAAATGTTGGGTTACTTAGTTTTTAGGTTAACTTGTAAAACAAAAGTGCTTGGATCTGGATTAAGTCATAAAATACTTAAGAAAATTAATGAAAATAAGTAAATGAAGACTTGGTTTCCAGCAAAACACAATAAGTAGTCTGAGTGAAAGGCCAGTGTTTGTTTGACCATTCGAACCACAGTTCCCACTTACCCTACACATACGTTCTCACTCTTTATACTTCGTCAGTTGCTCGGACTGTCTAATAATGATGCAGATGGGTCTACTTTGGTTTATGTCTCTCCCCTATATAATCTACAGTAGGGACGGCGAAGCGAGAGAGGAGAGCAGGGACACATTCTGCCTGAGCGGCAGACAAGATACGACAATCGGCCTATGGAGGAACCAGACCCAGCAGGTGCGCTCGGGAACGACGCCGAGAGCGCACTGCCAGAGAAAGCATGAAAGTGTAGCAACCAATAAAGCAACGTGTTGAGAATGCTATCTTGACTGCGGAGTATCTTTGTTCTGGGGAAGACTCGCGGGGCAACAAGAACCTGTTACACGGTGTTATGTGGTATATATTTTCAAGTAGACATCTGTGGCAGCGGGGTGTGGCTAGGCTCAGCTGCAGAGTGGGTGGAGCGGGGGTGTGGTTCAGGGAACAGTGTCATGATGTGTAAATGAGCCTCACCTGGGATCAATTATGTTTTGTGTTCCATATAAGAACAGGAGTAGCTGGAGAGGAGAAAGAGCGGGTAGCGGAGGCCCGGATCGGTCGCTACCAGAAGCATGACAAATAAATAAAAACTGTCACTGCCCTCACAATTGTGTGTGTGTTGCCTCTTTGGTGCCTGCCCGAGACTCGAACTTGTTACAGTGGAGCCAAACGTGGGTGGGCATATGGAGCACCAGGAGCAGCACGCCGAGGGGCCGACCCAGCCGATCGTGGCGCTGGGGCAGATGCTGGCGGGGATCGCAGCCATGCAGCACGAGCAGGCGGAGATGAACCGACTTTTTCTGAGGGCTCTCCAACCAGGCTGAGAGGCAGACCTTCGCCCTGGAGCAGATCGCCGCCCGGTCAGCTGCAGCTCCACCGGCAGCGAGGCCCTCCGCGCTGGCGGGGATCACCCTGCACAGGATGACCGCAGCGGATGACTCACAGTCGTTCCTGGACTGATTCGAGGCTACAGCGGGGGGTGTGGCTGGCCGGAGGCAGAGTGGGCGGTCCGCCTCCTGCCTCTTCTGGCCGGGGAGGCACAGACAGCGGCTCTGGGGCTGCCCCCGGTAAGCAGGCAGGTGCACGCTGACGTGCGTAAAGCCGTCATAGAGCGGCTGGGCCTGTCTCCGGAGGACCACCGGCGGAGGTTCCGGGAGGCCAGGCTGGGGTCCGAGGACCGACCATTTGTTTTCGCCCAGCAGCTGAAGGACGCCGCCACCAGATGGCTGCAACCGGGAGGCTCGGTGGGGGCACAGGAGGTAGCGGAGAAGGTGGTCCTGGAACAGTTTGTGGGCGGCCTGCCGTCCCGAACCTCAGCCTGGGTCCGCTGTCACCGGCCGGCGGAACTAGAGACCGCCATCCCCTTGGCGGAAGATCACCTGGCCGTTCATTCCCCCGGGCAGCGGGACGGTGGTCGTGCGGCGGCTACGGCCCGGCCTATACCCGCCCCACGGAGGACGCTACCTCCGCAGCTTCGGGCACGGCTGGCGCCGAGGCCAGCACCCCTCCCTCGGGTCCCCAATCCACCAACCACGGCCAACATCGGCACTCTTCCTGACCTACAGGGGGGTTCTCAAACACCAGGGCAGGAGTGTTGGAGGTGCGGGCAGCCCGGGCACCTCCGGAGAGAGTGTCCGCTGATGGAGGTGGGCCAGGTGATCCGGGTTGCCGGCCCTCCAACACCGTCCCCCGGTCCGGGAGCGACGTACCCCGTTCCGGTAAGAATCCAGGGGGGTACACATCAGGCGATGGTGGATTCGGGCTGTACGCAGTCTATGATCCACCAGAGTCTGGTTCGGCCCGGGGCATTGGTGGAGGCATTGTGGGTGAAAATAAGGTGTGTGCATGGGGATGTTCATGTCCTATGGTGTCAGCGGAAATTAGATACGGGGGGAAAAAGCATAATGTGAAGGTCGCGGTTAGCTCCCACCTTACGTACCCCCTAATCTTGGGAACAGATTGGCCGGGGTTTAATAAATTAATGGGACAGGCGGCGAGGGTGCGTTCACGGCCGACAGGGATATGTGATATCTGTGCTGTGCTCAGCGCCGACGCGAGGTCGTCCGACACTGCAGACGGGGAGGGGGAACCGGCGGAGCCTCCTGTGGAGACTCCACCCGCTCCCGAGTTTCACTCGATGGAGGATTTTCCACTCGAGCAGTCTCGTGACGATACTCTACGCTCAGCCTTCGACCAAGTGATACGAATTGATGGTCAGTTGGTGTGCCCTGACGCAGCGCAGTCATATCCGCACTTTTCATTGATTAGGGACAGACTGTACTGAGTGAGCAGTGACGCTCAGACAGGAGAGGAAAGCACCCAGTTGCTGGTGCCGAAGAGCTCATTATAACCCGATGGCTGGTCACATGGGATATGAAAAAACACTGGACCGGATAATGATCCGATTTTATTGACCGGGCATCCGGGCGGATGTGCGCCGCTGGTGTGCGTCCTGCCCGGAGTGTCAATTGGTAAATCCCGCGGCCATTCCGAGGGCGCCTTTGCGTCCTCTGCCATTAATGGAGGTTCCGTTCAAGCGAATCGCTATGGACCTCATCGGGCCATTTCACCGGAGTGCACGCGGATATCGCTTTGTATTAGTCCTGGTGGATTACGCAACGCGATATCCGGAGGCAGTGCCGTTGCGCAACATTTCTGCAAAGAGTGTCGCGCAGGCGCTGTTTCAGATCATCTCCCGAGTCGGAATCCCGAAAGAGATTCTGACTGACCAGGGCACCCAGTTCATGTCAAGAACACAGAGAACTTTACGGGTTATTGGGCATTAAGTCTATTCGGACCAGTGTGTACCACCCACAGACAGACGGTCTGGTGGAGCGTCTGAATAAGACTTTGAAGTCCATGGTCCGTAAATTTATTAATGACGATGAACGTAATTGGGATAAATGGCTTGACTCTCTGTTGTTTGCAGTGCGGGAGGTTCCCCAGGCCTCCACGGGATTTTCTCCCTTTGAACTTTTGTTCGGCAGGACTCCGAGGGGGGTGCTCGACCTGATTAAGGAAAACTGGGAGGAGGGGCCGAGCACCAGCAAAAACGAGATCCAGTAAGTCCTGGACCTGCGAGCAAAGCTCCACACGCTGGGTAGGATGTCACGTGAGAATTTGCTCCAGGCCCAAGAGCGTCAACAACGCCTGTACGACAGAGGGGCCAGGCTGAGACAATTCACACCGGGAGAGAAGGTACTTGTATTGCTTCCTTCTTCCAGGTCTAAACTCCTCGCCAAGTGGCAAGGGCCCTTTGTGGTCACACGGCGAGTGGGGGATGTCGACTATGAGGTGGTGTGTTCTGACAGGGGTGGAGCTACACATATTTATCACCTCAACCTTCTGAAAGCGTGGAGGGAGGCGGAGTCTGTTTCTCTGGTGTCCGCGGTATCTGAGAGAGAGGAGCTGGGGCCTGAGGTCCCAAAATCCACCAATCCGGCCTCGCTCCTTTGTGAAGACCATCTCTCCGGGACCCAGAGAACAGACATTGCCCAGTTGCAAGAGCGGTTTTCTCTCCTGCCAGGATGCACAAACCTCATCATGCACCAGATTGAGACTCCTCCGGGCGTGACGGTGCGGTTGTGGCCCTACAGGTTACCTGAACACAAGAGAAAAGTGGTTCAGAGGGAATTGGCTGCTATGCTGGAGATGGGGGTAATAGAAGAGTAACACAAGAAGGATGGTTCTATTCGGTTCTGTGTGGACTATCGCAGGGTGAACGATGTGTCACGATCGATGCTTACCCAATGCCCCGGGTCGACGAACTCCTGGACCGACTGGGCACTGCGCGTTTCTTTACGACCCTGGATTTAACCAAGGGCTACTGGCAGATTCCTCTATCGCCAGAGTCCAAGGAAAAAACGGCCTTCTCCACTCCGTTTGGTTTGTACCAATTCACCACGCTTCCCTTTGGGTTGTTCGGGGCCCCAGCCACCTTTCAACGCCTCATGGACCGGGTGCTTCGTCCGCATGCTGCATATGCTGCCGCCTACTTGGATGATGTGATCATCCACAGCACAACCTGGGCGGAGCATATGCAGCGGGTGGGCGCAGTGCTGGAGTCCCTGAGGCAGGCGGGGCTGACTGCCAACCCGGGGAAGTGTGCAGTTGGACGGAGGGAGGTACGGTATCTGGGGTACCACTTGGGCGCCGGGCAGGTGCGCCCTCAGGTGGACAAGACGGCTGCCATCGCCGCCTGCCCGCCGCCCAAGAGGAAAAAAGAGGTGAGGCAGTTTTTGGGGTTGGCGGGTTATTACAGGAGGTTCATTCCGAATTTTGCAGAACTGACCAGCCCCTTGACTGACTTGACCCGGAAAGGTGCCTCAGATCCGGTCCAGTGGACGGAGCAGTGCCGGTTGGCGTTTGAGAAGGTAAAACAGGCTCTCTGTGGGGAACCACTCCTTCACACACCTAACTTTTCTCTCCCTTTTACACTGCAGACTGATGCGTCGAACAGAGGGCTGGGGGCCGTTTTGTCCCAGCAGGTAGAGGGGGTTGACCGCCCGGTCCTGTACATCAGCCGGAAGCTGTCAGAGAGAGAGGCCAGGTACAGCACAGTAGAGAAGGAGTGCCTGGCCATCCGGTGGGCGGTCGACTCCCTGCCCTACTACCTCCTGGGGCGCTCATTCACCCTCTGGTCGGACCACGCGCCGCTGCAGTGGCTCCACCGCATGAAAGATACCAACGCCCGGATAACTCGGTGGTATCTGGCTTTACAGCCTTTTAATTTCAAAGTGATCCATAGGCCGGGGATGCAGATGGTCGTGGCAGACTTCCTCTCCCGCTCTCGTGGGGGGGGGGGGGGGGGGGGGGGGAGTAGGTTAGGCCGGATGGCACCCTGGCCTAAGACGGGCGGTGGAGGTATGTGACAGCGGGGTGTGGCTAGGCTCAGCTGCAGAGTGGGTGGAGCGAGGGTGGGGGGTTCAGGGAACAGTGTCATGATGTGTAAATGAACTTCACCTGGGATCAATTATGTTCTGTGTTCCATATAAGAACAGGAGTAGCTGGAGAGGAGAAAGAGCGGGTAGCGGAGGCCCGGATCGGTCGCTACCAGAAGCGTGACAAATAAATATAAACTGTTACTGCCCTCACAATTGTGTGTGTGTTGCCTCTTTGGTGCCTGCCCGAGATTCGAACCTGTTACAACATCCAACAACCAAGGTTAATAAATATATTTGGACTGGGTTGTAAACGCAACAAAGACTAACTAGAAGTAGTTGCTTCCTTATTTCCTGTTTCTGTGATTCTGCTGTAACTCGGTTTTGGGAATGACTCTACCCTCCAAGCCGAGTCTGTTTGTTCTTTATGTCTGCCGGCAAACTTCCTGTGTAGTGCCATCCGTGCTTCTGGCCTCTTGTTCCATGTCCTGAGCTGCTCCACCGATCTCAGTCAACACAATCACATCATCTGCAAAAAGCAGAAAAGTAAGGTCATCAAACTGGATTATCTCTTAACTCTGGCTGCACCTTAAGATCCTATCCATCTCTGTGATGCCCTGCCCTGATAAGTTGCAACTGTCTGAATGTTGTGTGAGGTGTGCACAATCTCACTGCACATTCATCCTTGATACATACCAGTTCATGTCAGGAAAAGGGCATACTGATATATTTTGTTTGTACACATCAGAATACATTTAAGGTCTGTCAGGCAGTCTCCCCCCGATCTTATTTAACTCACCACAGTTCAGTTTACAGCTTAACCCAAGTGTCCAAGGCATATGGCGACAGATCTGATAATATGATCACAAAATCCATCATTGATCTTTAGCAAAAGGTGTTCTAGTACCAAGTGCCTTCATGAATCACCCTCTGCTATAACCTGGTGTTTCTTATGGCCAATCCATAACTGGCACATAAGTCCAGTAACAAAGCAGCACTGGTTTTCACACTGAGCAAGCGATTCATCCCAATCCTCCCCCTTCAGGTTCCTCTATCATTGCCCATGTGTTGAAGACCTCCGGCAGAAGTAGAATGTCCCTCCAGATAAGTCGCCTCTCCAGGAGTTTGGTTCCCACCAATTTGACCACTGTGGTCCAGACCTTCATATTTCTGACTCAAAACAACTTGAATTTGATGGAAAAGATATTGTACAATTCCAACCGTGCTTATTTGTCATTGCTTAAGTGTAGGTAAGTGGGTGTTGACTTAAGGAAGTTGATGATCTTGTACTTCACTCAATACGGTGTTTCTTTGATTATGTCAACAATTTGAGGATACCGGACATGCAGTTGAATCCATGTGAAGCATGAGTCAGACTACTGCATCTAGTTCATAGCCATACATACTTCGAGAGACATTATCTGATTGATCACTTCTCTGTGATTGCACTCCATTAAACAGTGTCCAATGATGTCCAATTTTAATTGTGTAACGTCCGGACCTTCTGGGTAGTTTGGTTGTCACTGTCTGTTTCTGTTCTGTTTTCTGTCACTCACCTTGTCTCTAGACAACTCCCTCCTCGGGTGCCTTCCTCTTGTGTGATTGAAAGCCTCACCCTCATTGTTTCCACCTGTGCCTCGTTGCCTGCCTTCCCCAGTGTATTTAGTCTGTCAGCTCCTTGTTCTGTGCCAGTGTGTCTCCATACGTACTATGAGCTTACCAGCGATTTCCCCGGTGTATCTTTCCTGTGCTTCAACCTGTTTTTTTTCACTACTGAGTATTTGCCCTTTTATCCAGTTTTTGCACCTGACTACCAAGCCTTGTATCTGCTTTTGAGTCCTGCCCCCTGTGGTTCCCAGTTCCCTAACAGTACAAACTGTCCACATATGTGGCATATTATTACTTAAAACTATATAATTGAAAACTGTAGCCTAGCTGTACATATTAGGACCTTTCTTGTTCCTGTTCTTGTACATAGTACCACCTTTCTGTTCACACTACCACCTTCTGTATAGTGTTTTCTTTTCTATTTTTTCTATGTCTTTCTTATTAAAGTGTTATTTCTGAACTGTTGACTCAGAGAGCCCTGCACAAGATTTCCAATGCGTCTGGACTGTTGGTCTAGGCACAAATGGCAAATAAAAACTTGAAAGTTGAATATGGACTCTGTGGACTCCAACACTTTACGAGCCGCCGTTCAGGCTCAGGGTGGTCATATTCTCCAGCAGTAGGAGCAACTAGCTGTCCTCCATCAAGAGATGAAAGACATGGCGGAGAGACAGCTGAGTGTGTTGGGGGCCAGATCCACTTACTGGTCGAGAACGACCAGAAGCTCTAGACACCGCCAGCACCTAGACATCCAACAAAGGCCCCTGTCCCACCACCCACGGCGCCTCTTGCTTCTGCCCCAACTCTGTCTCCTCACCTGTCCAGACCCGAACGGTTCTTCGGGGACTCCGGCGATTTCCGGTATTTTTGGTTCAGTGCGGCCTGCTCTTTGAGCTCCAGGCTGCCCCCTATCCCACGGAGAGAGCCAATATGGCATATATCATCTCTCACCTCTCGGGTCGAGCCGAGGCCCGGGATACTGCCGAAGTGGAATCGGAGGTCGCCGTTATGCGATTCATTGGACATATTCACTGAGACACTCTCTAGAATTCTTTAGCATACCGTGCCTGGTACAGAGGCTGCCAGGACCATATCTGGTTTACAACAGGGGAAAAGAATGATCTCGGACTACGCAATTGAGTTTTGGACCCTTGCTCGAACCTTCCTGCTTGGTCTTTCAACCACATCAAGACCAGCTTATCCCCTTAGAGCTCCTTCCAGGCCTAGACTCGGTCATCGCACTGGCGATGAAGATTGTTAAGAGACTTTTAGAGAGGGAGAGAGTCAGGCGGGACATGTCACTTCCGGTCCACAGGAGGCAGTCCGCTCCCGCAGCTCCTTCCTAGTGCTCCTCCGACCCACGCACGCTACCCCTCCACAGTTTGGAAGGACCAAGCCGACACCAGAAGCACAACAGCGCCTTCTACTGCAGTCAGATGGGGCATCTCATTGCCTCTTGTCTGGCAAAAGACCGGGCTCATTAGTGAAGAAGAGGGCACTGGTAAGTCGTATAGCCCTGTCCGTAAGTCCCTCTGGTTTATTCCCCAAAGTTTCACTTCTCCAACCTCCACTCTGTCAGATGGTGTTGGTGGATTCCGGTTCTGACGCTAACCTGATGGACAGTAGATTGGGTCGCAAGTTGGGGTTAGAGTTTCTTCCTCTCTCCAAAACCCTGGAGGCCAGCGCTCTCGACGAGCGTCTACACTCCCGGGTAACTCACATATCTTCTGTACAGCTAAGCTTCCCTGACCACCAGATGGAGACTTTCTGCTTTCACCTGTTCCAGTCCCTGCAACACCCACTTATTCTGGGCTTCCAATGGTTGTCCCCACACAACCCCCATATGGACTGGGCTTCGGGCAGTGATCGCATGGAGGAGGGAGTGTTCAGAGAAATGCTTCCCCACAAGAACACCTCTGACCTCTTTACTACCTACTTCTGAGCTGCTGCCTTTGCTGGATTCCGACTACCAAGGTGCCGGCATGCTACCATGACCGTAAGGAGGTCCGAGCCACTTCTCTGCCTCCACATTGGGAGTATGATTGTGCCATTGACCTGCTCCGTGGCTATTCTCCCTCTATGGTAAACTCCTGCGATTTGCTTCTGATCACGTATCTACTCCAATATGTCACATCTTCAGCAAGTGCTTTATATACGGTGTATGCACAAAGGTCTGGAAAGTGGTGAAGATGATTCTAATACCAAAGGACAAGAAATCAGCCTTCACATGTTCAAATACCCGTCCAATTAGTATACTCCCCATTTTGAGCAAATTATTGGAGAAAATTGTTTTCAAACAAATACAGGATTATTTTATTCGGAATAAACTCATTACTAGTTCCCAGCATGCATACAGACAGTTTCACTCAACAGCAACTGCAACTTGCCCAGCTAACTGATGATTGACTGTGTAGAGTTGTAGTGGATTTTATATATACTTGCACATGTAAATAAGAAAATTTGTTTTAAATGTATACATAAAGAAATATATGATAACTAATAAGGGATATTATGAAGAATATTCTGGAGGAATGTATTATAAAGCATAAGAGATGATCACTGTTTTTTTGTAACTGTTTGTTGATGACAAATGTAACAATTAACTGTATGTATTATGAAATGTTTGTTATGACAGTTGATGATAGTTAAAATGGATGCCAATTGAAACCTGAGATGTTACGTTTATTCTGAAGGCAGGATAATGTTTTATTCTGGAGGAAACTTCCTGTCCTTGACCGGAAGTGTGACGTTTGACCCCGCCATCTTAGAATGAATTAGCCTAGCGAACAGAACGGCAGCATTCTTTAAACTAGCCAATTGTACTAACCTTTAGGTGTGAACTCATTTGCATGACTATACTAACAGCCGTAGCCTTTGTTATGGAGTTCAGAGTTCTAACTGGAGTCGGGGAGCCAAGACAGCACCTGGCTCACGGAGCTCCTGGCTTAAAGAGGAGCTATGGAGACCTGAGTCCGTCTGTGGCGCCCCTTCTCATTCCAATTCCTCGATCGAGAACCTAATTGACTCTCATCTTTGCCATTAAATATTGTTAAACTTTAATTCATTGAATCCAGAATTTTCCTGCGGCCCGAGGTTTTGAAATATTCTTTCAGCTGATACAGATGGACAATAAGAAAATGGTCGGCACAGTCTTGCTTGACTTTAGTGCTGCATTTGATGTAATAGACTATGATATTATATTTACTAAACTTGAAAGTTAAGGATTCAGCATTATGGCACTCTCTTGGATAGTCGGTTATCTTTCTAAGCGATCGCAAAGAGTCTTTTATAATGGTAGTTTATCAGATAGATACGTTAGCTGTGGGGTTCCACAAGGAAGTTGCTTAGGCTCCTTACTCTTTTCTATTTTCACAAATGATCTCCCTTTGTCAATTAAGAATGCCAACATGGTAATGATGCAGATGACACAACACTGTATAGTTATGCTTCAAACAAAAATTAACTTGCAACCATTCTGAATCAGGATCAGGATAATGTTGACACAGCTTCACCTGTCAATGTCAGGTGTAGTGTTGGACGAACAGTTTTCATGGTCGGAGTACATTGACGGCATTGTCACTAAAATGGGGAGGAGCATAGCTATGACCAGAAAGTGCTTTACTTATTTAACACTCTCTATTGTTTGTCAGGTGTTACAGTCCTTGGTCTTTTGTCATTCATATGGTCAGCAGCTGCTAAGAAGGACATGAATAATATCTGCACTCTCGCCTATCATGGTTCTCAGTGGAAATTAAACTTCACCTTCTCATGTTTTTTTAGAAAGGTAGTATTTAATCAGACGCCTGAATATTTCGTCAATCAGTTACAATATACATGTAACAGACATAACCATTACAGAAGGAACGCTAGTTTAGGTCACTTGATATCTCCAACCCCAAGAACAAACCTTTTTTTTATTTATTTAAAAAACAATTAAAGGCCCACCTTAGGGTATCAACCACTTATTAACTACTTGACATTATCACTTTTGTAGACTTTATTTACTTTATTTATTATTACTCTGTTTGTGCTACTTTTTAACTGTTTGTTTCACGTCATGTTTTGGATGTTTGTATGTATTACATGTTGTCCTTTCTGTGGATCCCAGGAAGATTAGCGGCCACTAAGGCGTCAGCTAATGGGAATCCAGTTAATGAACTAAACTAAGCTACTTTCTTTTAATTTGTTCTGTATACTTTATGTATTTCAGTGTATTGTAAAAAGTCCTCTATAGTGGTGATTGGAATAAAAATACACAATTCTAATGTTTGGAAAATAAAAGATTTTTATTCTCAGAAAATCTTTCTGCTGGTTAGAAATATTGTTTGTAAGTTAAACAGGTCATAATTACCTCTCTAATATGTATGTTGCTCTGAAAACACCTGCTTCAAAGAACTGGATTTACTCAAGTTTCTCACCACAACCATTATAACGTTATAGCTTGAACACACCACAATGTTTCTAAATGGAACCACCACACCAGAGTCGTATAGCTCTCCTCCAAACTTAATACCAACAACTGTTGGTGTCAACCTCCTGCCGATTTCAACAGAGAAGTTTTGTTCATAATGTTTCAATATCAGACGAGCAACTAGAAATCAGCTAGGCCAATCTCCAGATTGCATGTTAATAAATAAATAAAGGCCGATAAATTATTGTCAGTAAAGCTTTTTTTCACACTATAATGTTTATACTGTTTAATTAATACGTGGTTAACGTGACTCAATGGTATTTATTTATTTGTTCACTCTGAGTGAATCAGTCATCAGATGAAAAAATAACTCAACCCTCATAGACAATTTCACATATCTCGTTACCTCTTCAAATAGAGCTAAACTAAAATTCCTATCCCATTCAACAATTGCCATATAATTCAAAAGCATAATCCATTAGATTTCAATAGTTTTAAATATTTTGAAGATGCTTTTCACCATTACTGAAACAGTCTTCCTCATGAGTCAAGAGAAAGCACGTATTACCTGATTTTTAAAAAGAAATAGAGAGATGCTTAAAGCAAACTAAACCTGAAATCACAAGTAATCATACTACCTCATCTCTGGCACTACAGTGACATACTTTTTTTTTTTTTTAAATGCTACTTTTGTAAGGACTTTATGTATTTCAATGTATTGTAAAATATTTCTGGAGGGATTATATCTCCCGGCTGGCCTTGGAACGCCTCGGGATCCCCCAGAATGAGCTGGAAAGTGTTGCAGGTGAGAGGGAAGCCTGGGTCGGCCTGCTGAACCTGCTGCCACCGCGACCCGACCACGGATAAGCGGGTGATAATGGATGGATGGATGGATGTAAAGTATTGTGCTCTACAATGTTGTAGTCTGGTGTTGGCTTTTGCATTCTACTGATATTAGCACACCAAACTTTAATAACCTGACCAGGGACTACAGGCAAAAATGAGCTCTCTCTCAGCTAACTCTAGCACATGTGAATTGAAGTGGAAACTTAAATGTTGATTAATGTGGACTGTCTGTAGTAAATAAGTTTTAAAAAATGAATAAAACTATCCACATTTCTGTTCAGGTTTAGGGTCTAATCTTAGACCCCATGCAGCATCACTCTAACGCATGTTGGCCAGACAGGAAGTGGGCTGCAATATCTTCAGAGTAACTATGAGCTTAATTGATTTTCTAAACCAGGGATAGAGAACAGCATAAATCAGAGGGTTGAGACAGGAGTTGAAATAGAACAAACAGATTACAATGGAAGTAGATAAAGTATTGAACAAGTTATCTTGGCCTGTAAGAGTGACACAATAATATGGGGAGAGACATATCAGAAACACAACTACAACAACACCAAGATTCCTGGCTGGCGACTAGCTAAGTGAGTAGATGACTGATTTCATGATGGAAGCAGAAATGGAAGCTCCTGCTACTCCCGCAACAAACGACGTTGGTGACGAAGACCAACACCGGATTGGAGTATATCTCTGGCGGAGTAGGAGGGGGAGACAAGTGTCTGATCTTCGTCGTGACTGTGTGTCAGTGATTAGCAGGTCCGTCTTTCAATCAGGGGGTTGGCAGTTCAATCCCTGCCCTAGTCGATGTGTCCTTGAGCAAGACACATAATCCTAAATTGCTCTCTGTAGCTGTTTCTACAGTGTATGAATATAATGTGATGTAATGTATGTCGTTTTGGATAAAAGTGTCAGCTAAATGACATAATTTAATTTTAAAAAGTATTGTAATTATAAATCTTTAAATGTAGCTATACATGGTGTATGTTAGGCTAACATTCGCTAGCTACCGTAAATCAAATGACACAATTAATGTAGTAGACAGATCGCTAGTGAGTTAATGAGCTGAGGAAGTGTTGACAGTTGTGAGATTTTGTTGATTTGAGTCATCTTAGCTATAATCATTGTAGCACTAATTGGCTAACGTTAGCTAACTTAACGTTAGCTAGCCACCACACCATAGGATTGACAGGAGTGGCGAGAGCGCAGCAGTAGGATTTGAACCGCGTCGGAGTGCGTTTGCAGGCTGTAGACGCAGCTGTCTGTGAAGCTGAACACACCTCTTCCTGCCTCAGCGGCCTGTGAAAGGCTATTTAGCATTGCAGGACCAGTCTTTAGCCCAAAAAGTTATTTTGAAGATGAACAGGCCAGTTTCAATAAATGACTGGCTGCTTTAGTATTGATCATGTTTTAAAATAGTTATGATGGTAGCAGTCGCCCAATTGCAGATTCATCTTGAACAAAACCTTTTCCTGTTATGTTCATATCAG
The DNA here is from genome assembly GCF_009769545.1 of Cyclopterus lumpus. Taxonomy (NCBI): domain Eukaryota; kingdom Metazoa; phylum Chordata; class Actinopteri; order Perciformes; family Cyclopteridae; genus Cyclopterus; species Cyclopterus lumpus. Next base: position 4,268,499 of record NC_046986.1, read on the forward strand.
GCCCAGAGGAGTTTACAAGTGTTACGTGTCAGTGTTGTGTTTTCCTCTCCCTCCATGTTTTCCTTTTCAAGTGCCCATCAGTGGCCACCTGTACAGGCCAACCCGGCTGCACCTGGGTTCCAGAAGGCCAGCTAGCCAATCAGCTGGGTTGGTCGTTATAAAAGGGAGATGGCCTGAAGAGTTCAGGAGTTCTTTTGTTTCTATGTATACGCTGACACTGCTAGAGGTGCAAGTTTGTGGTGGGAGGTTGAGGACAGTAGGTAAGTTTGGGGTACCCTGTACATTTGTGCACTCACGTAGGTACTTTGTGTCTAAAACATTATACTATTGGTTGGTGCTGCCTCTGTATTGTTTTGATGGACTTTTATTAGATATGCAGGTGAAGCCATTTTGTTTGTTTCTTTCTTCGAGGTAGTTAGCCAGGCCTAGTTTTGTTATCTTGATTTATTTTGTTTGGCACAACCACAACTGTCCCAACCTCTCCCACTTAGTAGAACTTTTGGGTTATTTGTTTAAACCGAGGCACAATAAATATTATTTTGAAACCGTTACTCCTCCTTTTGGCTTCTTTTCACTTATTCTTTGACTGCCATGTGTTCGTCTCCCCCCCCCCCCCCCCCCGTCTCCCCTAGACCGAGTAGGTGACGTAACAACAAGGCAGCTGTTCTTGTTCTGCTGGCTGGTAATCATAGAAACTAATGAAAGCTAAGTCTGAGCTTTGGCTTCTTGACCAGTCTGTCACTACTAGTGCCCAGATGTGTAGGCGGAGGAACCCAGGAGTGTGGCAAGAAGGCTAGAGGTAGGGGCAGTCTGCTGGACTGGTAGACCACCGGAGTGAAGGGCTGAAGGCCAGCGACAGAAGTAGCCAAAGATCTGGCTGGGCATTGTGGTGTATTCTCCGCTTCCTTAGAAGATCAGCTTATAAGATACCGTTCCACATAGTTGCCCTTTTGACCTGTTGGAGAGGGGTCTGTCCCTGGGCCCGGAGGGCACCTGTTAAGAGGCCTTTGTGTGACCTTGTCTGTTACTTCTTAATCTTGATATATGGTACACATTCCTGTGTCTGAAAAGTAAGTGTTTAGATTGGGGGTTCCTGAGTCACGTTAGGTATCTCAGGAACTGAGCACGACAAAGTGGGTATATAACTGAGCTGCGGTGCAGTCTCAGTAGATCTTCCATTTGGCTGAGAAGCTTCTCCGAGCGATCTAGACGCTCGTCCTGACCTGTGATTCCTCTCTGTAATAAACTCTATTATAACAGAAAGAACAGTGTCCGCGGAGATTCCTTCATCCTCATTCTTCAACATCACTGCCGCTTGAAAGATACGACAGCATTGGCAGAGACAGCCAACAGATAATCTGACTGGGACGCATCGTCATTGAGATGACTTTAGTGCATAGGGAGTTTCCGGTCTCTCAACATCAGACAACCCCGCTCGCAGCCGGGACTCATCAGGCCTAAACTGGCATCCTCGTTAGGGGGTTGCAACAGTGGATCACCTATTTCCATTGTTTTGTTTGAATTCACAACGTTAACCTCGTGTTTAAAACTGCGCCCATGAGTCCTCATGTGACGAGCTGGGAATAAGAACTGGACATTAAACGATCCAAGAAAGCTCTAAAATGCACATGTCCTTAAAAGTGGCGCGCTATTTATTCGCCTTCCCGAGAGATCTCCTTGGTTGACTACACCAAGAAAATACAACTTAAACAATTACGTAGCCAAGAGGTCACGGTTTTTCTGTCAGCAACTAGCAGCTGTTGTCTTGGCCTTTTCTCGAACAGACACTTGAGCTGTCTGGATTTGACTTTTGGGACTGCCAAGCCACAGAAGGGTCTTTTATTTTGAAAAGAAAAAGGATGCAGTTTCGTGGAGAGAGCTAACCAGATTAAACATTGCCAGACAAAGAGAGCTAGAAGTCTTTATTATACCGAAATTGATTCTTGCTAAGAAAATCTGCCTCCTACAAAATAATTTTCTCTCCATCTCTCTCTCATTCACACACCACACACACACACAACCCTCTACCTGACTTAGCCAAGCCCATGAGACTGGATTTGTGTCAACATCCGTGAAACGCTCTCGTTAAGGATTCACACCTTCTTGTATCGACGTCACATGATTGCAAACTCTTTAATCTCAGAGGGATCAGGTGTTAAGAAAATCATCCATCTTCCAAACAGATGATGTCAAACAAACCCATGATGCAAACTCTGTGAGGAGACAAAAGAATGTAACACATGATGTAACAATTACACACAGTGCTCACTTTAATGTTTTCATTTATTTACAATTCATGTAAGTCTAACTCAGATTTCAGGGCATTGTTATTACTTACATGACAAAATTTATAATGAGAGCAAAATATGTGATTAGCCTAACTGGCTGCTTCACTCATTGAGTCAATTGTGAAGTGTGATTTTAAATCTCCACAATCAACATTCATTATTAAACATAATGCCTTACGTTTCAGGTCATATCGGCCGTGCTGCGTGCACCTCTTTTATTATAAGCTAATGTTTTGTCAGTTGGGTTTAGTTGGCTAAGTCACACACACAAGTTACACCTGTGCATTTGAGTGGTGCACCTCGTTTCAAATGGACGATGCATAAAAGTCAGATTAGTAAAATGCTTTTGTTGAAACTTACCAAACAACTGGTGCAACCGGCTCCGTGAGTCAAAGTAGGCTGCATGCAAAAAGGACCATACTTGAATCCCCTCAAAAGGTGTGTGTTTACGGTCTTGATGGCGTTTAACTTGACTATCTATAAATGCACTTTAAAGTAATTTACATGATGATGCATTTTTAATTATGGAATGAAACAAGTGGGCCGGGGGGGGTGTAAAGGAGCTGTGACCACGTGTGTGTGTACCTGCTGTTGTGGTTTTTTACACCGACTCGTTCATCATGATAGCTGGAATGTTTCTATTCACACAGATCACACGAGATGCTGTTTGCCTTCAGGCAGCTCCACACCCTCACTTCCATGGATGCACCCAGTTCACGGGCCGTCAGGCTCTGAATGCAGACTGCCTTTGTTGTTCTTCATCATCACGATCGTGTCACATCATCACCGTGAGAAGAGGTGTGTGTGCGTGTGTGTCTGGTATTTGTGGTATTCTTTTCTCTCAGTATTATATGAAGGTAGATATGTATCTTTATTACGCAAACAAAAAAAAGATGTTTTGAGATCTACTTTCTCATTTGTAAGTAAATTAATTGGTAGTTTTGCTTGTGAAACTAGAATTTGTTGCTGCAAATCAAAAAACCTTTGCTGTCAAAAAAAAAAAAAATGTTGTTTGCGTAATAAAGACACATAGTACTTTGATTTTTTTTCTTACTATTGCCCTCACTAGTATTTTTCTCTATCAGCTTAGAAAGCATTTGCATTTAGTTTTTTTTGGAATACATTTCCTAAATGCTGGACTCTGAATCTTATGATTTATATATTTTCCATCCCTGGTTTAGAAATTCTTTTAGAGGTATTGTTATTCTTTAAAGACTATTTCAGTAACTGTGAGGCTGACAAGGTGGGAAAGGAAGTGGACTCAAATCAGGATTCGTTGTCTCCGGTGTCCCTCTGTTGTCCGTTGTGAGTGTTGCATCTGCAATGCAGCCTGTTGCTGTCCTTTAACCACACGAGGATACAGTAAACTACATGATGCTCTTACCCAAAATCTGCATTTAAAAAGAAACAGTTCTAGTCCTTAAAGTTGACATTTACACTATGTACAGTATATATTTCTATTATTGCACTACATGATTGTTTATTGCACATGGGTTTGCACCATGTCCCGTATATTGTTCTGTACCTGTATTGTATCTTTTTGTTCAGACCTTATGTTCATTCGTTGATTCTTTTGGTTTTGCAATGGGAACAGGGAAACATAATTTTGTTCATCCTATGTAATATTCTTCATTGTGTATATAGATGAATGACAATACATTATTTCTTATTTTAATCTTTGTAATTTCAGTTAAATGGCTGTCATGTCCTTTCTGTATATTTATTATTTTTATGACGGTTTGGAAGGATAGTTTTGGATCAGGTTTTCCAGTTTAATTTTATTAATGAAATGTAAAAGATTTTGAAAAATAATACAAGGTAATATATAAGATACATTAAAGATATTGGGATAAAACAGACAAAATAGATAATACATGTAATGAAGAATACAATTACTACCTTGGCTACAGGCAGCAGAGAGGAAGGTTCAAGGAGATCATATCAATGTGTGTATGTATTTATCATCCTCCTTCCTTTCCCTCGCTGTTTTATTCAAGGGTATTCCAGGTCAGGACCATATATATATATATATATATATATATATATGCCAGAGCTTGAGACTACGATGCCAGCTGCATAAAAAAAGCAGTTTTCTCTCTCGTTATGTTGATCATGAGGCCAGAGGTGAAGAAAGATGAGTCACAAAGGTGGATTCCTTAATCGAGGAGCTTTCCTCATTTCTACATTAGGTGGAGTTCTCGGGTTCTCCGTTGCTGCACTGAACACAGAAACCGAAAAGTAAAAGGGTTAGGGATTAGGGGTTGGGGTTAGGGTTGGGGGTTAGGGGTTAGGATTAGGGTTGGGGTTAGGGGATAGGGGTTGGGGTTAGCATTAGGGGTTAGGGTAGGGGTTGGGGGTTAGGGTTGATAAAAGCGGGGTTCTCCGAGGAGAACCAAGAGGGGCACTGGCACTTGGAGGGTTGTGTTTAAAAAATTGTATTAAAATGAACAGATTAAAACCATTACAACTTTTTTAAAATAAAATAAAATGGAAAAAAACGCAGGACAGCAGAGCCAGGCGCAAATGGGCAGGCGAGAGGAGCAGACCATTTCTACATAGGTGGAGTTCTCGGGTTCTTCCGTTGCGGCACTGAAACACAGAAACCGAAAAAGTAACAGGTTACCTAAGGTTTTTTCTTCTTAATCAGATGTAGGGGTTGGGGTTATGGTTGGGGGTTAGGGGTTAGGATTGGGGTTAGGGTTAGGGTTAGGGGTTGAGGGTTTAGGGGTTAGGGTTGGGGTTAGGGGTTAGGGTTGGGGTTAGGGGTTAGGGTTAGGTTTAATAAAAGGCGGGGTTCTCCGAGGATGGTTAGGTTTGGTTGGGGACGTTGGGGTAAACAGAGAAAGTATGTAAAAAGAGATCGCAGAAGTAAGAGCCTTAAACAGTTCATAGCTTATGTGGTTTCCTTTTGGTACCCTTTCTTTCAAAATAAAATGCTCTAAAACTTTGTCTCTATAGTTTCATCAGCCAAAAGTTATGAGATAGTAAGTGCGCATGCGCTTCAGTGGCGCTGTTCTTTTTACCTCTTATCATACAGCGCAGGAAGAAAATAAGAAAAAAAAAGAAGCTAGAAAAAACGTATCTTTATTTTTATTATCACAGCTAAATTTTGCCTGCGTATATCAATACTTGTGAATACATTATAGCCTCAAACTGAGTCCACAGTTTGTGTTTTTGAGGCGTCCCTATCCTAGTGCATACAATAAGGATTTGCCCTTGAAATGATTTTAGTGATTAAGTGACCCTGTTGTTCTCCAGACTCGTGGCGATTCTCAGCCGTTGGCCGTCCAACTTTCCCCACATGTAGCCATGAATTTATCAGGCGGATTTTCTTTTTTCTCTAGGACACCAAGACCTAGAGTGAGACTGACTGTCAGACAGACACATAGTCACCCTCAGTCTGATGTAGAAGGAGCTGATGACACAGCTGCACAGGAACATCAGAGCCAGCAGGCCAATCAGAATCCAGAAGAGCTGAGGAGAATGAGGAGCCTGGGGACAAGGAGAAGGCGACGGCTGCAGGAGGCAGGCTGCTTCCTGTTGACCTAAATAAAAAAACCACGGTGAGAAAACTTCATGTTTAAACTTTTCTGGTTCACAACACAAATACAGCGTTGATGTGTTTGACCCACAAACACAAACACAAGGTTCCACATTTCAAAACGCCAACAACGAACAGAGAAGTATTTGGAAAGTGATTATCTAAAACACAAGCAAAACAAAAAGGTAATAATTGTCATTTTACTATGTTTTTCATTTCATCAAGACCAATATAGAATATGAACGTGTTGCGTTTTCACAATATTTCTACAAATACTACAACTCTACTCCCTACAAACGTTCTGAAAGGGGGTTGAACGTACCGGGCAGGAGTTGGGTTGGCGTTCCTTTCCTTTGGATGTCTAAGTCACCTTCGTTCACCGTGACCTCACACTCGTACTTCACAGTCATGGCCTCTGGCCCGATGTTGAGCAGGACGAACAGCCATTGTTGGGGACTCTCCTGGTACATGGCCGTGTTCTCGCAGTTTTTCTTCCCCTTCTGGCAGAGCATTCTAGGTTTATCTGTTCTGAGGGTACACAAAGACGAGTCACACAGTTTGTCTCCCACCATAGACCAAGTCTTCAATCCGACTCGGACGAATTAGAGATACACTATTGCCAAGAAATGGAGACGAGAAGACCGCAAGCACACCAGGCCATGAAATAATCCTCCACATAACCCCCATAGGACGGCAAACTTTAAACATATTAAACAAACTCGGTGTGACCTTTACATGTGCTCATTGGGTGATTGCGTAAGCTTTGGACCCAGTCGAGTTTGTTTGTTTTACTTTTGGCCTCTGTGCTGGCTGAAAAGAAGAAAATGTAGCTTTTGGCCAGTAAAGTGATGAAATCACCAGATATTTATGAAAATATGTCATGACACTGGTAAGTGTTGTGTTCTGAGACACTTTCTTGAAGAAAAACAAGAAACTTCTTTAAGAGAATCCACTGTTGGCCTCTGTGCTGGCTGAAAAGTCGTTTAAGACCATAAAAAGAAGAAATGTGGCCATGTTTCCCACTGTTCCCATTGAGAGTAGAGTGATTGTTTAGTGGTTTAACGCCAAACAACCTCACATTTGTATGTATTCATAATTTATTTTTCTTGCACCTGTTTGGTTATTTTGTGGTTTTTCGAGTTGTGTGACGTGTTAATAAAACAATAATTAGGATACGTACGGTGATATGGCGTTGAGTCGAACGTCTGCGACGGAGTCGGCGTTGGCGTCGTGTTCACAGCGGATCGAGGCGGACCGGTCTGGGTTCACGGTCCGATTCTGAGGCTGAATCACCTCGAAGCCTGATGAGTGGAAAAGGATTCAGCTACTCTATTAAAACATATCAAGCTCACGCCTTTACGATGAAACTAGTTTGCCTTTATTGTTTTGTCCATTTTCAACCCCCCCCCCCCCCAAAAAAAATCACTTCGGATTTCTTTTGAAACGTTTTCAGTCTGTATTTATTTTTCTTGTAATAAAATGAAAAGTGTCAACAATTATTCTTTATTCAGTGTGCTAATACACATAACTGTACACAGCTCGTACAAACAGCAGCATATGCAAAGCAACAGTCGGCATTATATTGGCTCATTAGGTGAATTATTAGGCTATTATTGGTCATACTGTATTTATTATAATACAACACGTGAACATACAAATTCAAAGTAAAACTATCGAAGTTGCGACCGACGGTGTTTAGTCAAATGGAGAGTCCTACCATGGCTTTGGAGGAAGATGGAGCTCAGATAAACCGTGAAGACGATGAAGATGTTACAGCTGCCGGCTGTCATCTCGGCGTGTCTGCTGAACCTGACAATCCACCACAGGACAAAGACACCGGCGTTAACCAACGTCTCGAACGGCTCGGTCTGATGCCGAGCTCCTTATTCAACAGGAAAAACAACGTTTTTCGAGGTCGGATGAGGATCCGACCCGAGTTAGTTTCTGTGCTTGGAAGACTCCAAACTTCTGTTGTTTGAGGAGTTTCTGTGGGTTGCACTCTTTCCTGTAGTGAACATTCGTCAAACAGTAGCCTCTTAAAGTCATTGTTTTTTTTTACAGAACAGCAGGATCTGTAGATCACACCACTTCCTGTGCTGCAGGAAATGTTATTGGTTCAATTCAGTAACAAAAAAATAAAAAGGTGTCTTTTTGTACCAGATTAGGCCAAGTTGTATGCAGGCTTTTTTTCCGTTATTGTCGAACATTCACCTGTTTCCACTCTCCATCACTTCTCACTGCATTGCCCGATGTTCAATGCTGGTTCATGCCTTGCTTTACGGCCACCTGAACATGGACCTGGTCCTCAACCCACCGGCCAGCCTGCACGCCTTTATGTCTCTTCTCCAATACATCACTTGCCTGTTCCCTGTCTGCTTGGATTACATGTATTTGGTTCTATTACTTTTTACCCCTTGGACTTTTGCTTTTGTTGTTTTACAAGATTAACATTGTCACACAATGGATGTAACTAGATTGCTTTAGAAAAGACATTAACAGTGAATGAAGACGCCTTTTCCTTTTCCCAAAATGTAGATATGTTCAGGTAGTGCAGTTAGTGACAGTGTGGGCTCCATGGTGGCTCTGAAGGGGGGCGGGGCTTAGTGAAAAGGTCAATTGAACTGGGTTTCAAGTAAAAGTGCTGAAAATGAAAAGCCCAACATCAATATCTCTTTCCAACAACAATCTTCTGGTTGGTAAAGATCAGCGGTAGAAGAAATATCCAGATCCTTCACTTTAGTGAAAGGTGCAACGTGTGACATCCGGTCAGAACTTTAGTAAGCTCACAATTATCAAAAGAAAGTGAAGAGGTTAAGGTGTTGACAGTATGTCAATGACCTCAATGGAACGATTGTTCCTCCAGAGGCCATTGTTAGTCACTGTACGTCCAGTCTGCTCTCAGTCCAATGAGAGGACGATAAAGTAGAGCTAACCCGAGGGCCTGTCAATCACATTAAAGGTACAAGGTCTGTCCAAGTTTGGATTTGTTTGTTTATTGGAATAAATCCAAATTTGCAAAAACGAGAAATGTACTCGTATTTTTGGATCCGTCCTCCCCATCGCCATGGGGACTACGCCAGAGGAGAGCAGAGCTTGAACCTTCTGTTAGCATTTAGCTCTAAATCAGCCAATTTACATAGATTTGTTTTAATAATATTTTATTTAGAAATATTTAAAACTTGAACATTTGAAATACTGAAGTAAATGACAAGAAACGGCATGAGCAGATGTACCAACAGTGGTTATCTTACACTTCAGTGACAACAGGTGACTGTTGACAGAGAGCTCTGGGGATTAGCATCAGTCTATCACTGAAGTCTGTCCATCATCTTCATCAGCAGGAAGTTTTCTTTGAAAAAAAACTACAAAAAATGAATCATTTGATTTGGCGTAACAAGTCAGCAGTGTGTGAGTCCACATCCTGTTTTTCAGAAGTTTGTGCTTCTGTAAAATCTGTGCGGGTTTCTCTGAGACAAATGGAAACCACAGACGCAATCAGAATGTAAAAGCCTGAACTGTGTGGTCCACTTTTGCTCTGCTCCTTCTTTGAGAGATAAATGAAACTGGGTCTTGCTTTCCTTTTCCTTTTGGTTTTAGGCCTCGCAGCAAAATAATGTTGCTTGTAATCTTGCTTGTTTCCTTCAGACTTTGCATTAGTCAGTACTAGAAAGTCCAACGCTTTGCTCCAGTGTAATATCTGTATCTCAACAACTCCCCGATGCATTGCCGTAAAGGTAGTCGATCATGGCCTCCAGAGGACAAAGCTGACTGACTTTTCCTCTGTAGCCGAAATAAGGTTATACGGTGGTTGTGGAGGAAAGCGCTAACCATTTCTGTGAGTATCGTGACCACCGATTGGACACTCACACCAACTTCACGGAAACGATTGGCCAGCCGTGCAGAGGCGATAGAGGAGTCGGGGTTTGTGCTTCTGTCGCTTTTCATGTGAACAGCTGACACGTCTTTCAGGAGAGACCATCTCAGGATCTGCACCGTTACCACAGGGCAGCGACCAGCGTTTCCGAAAAGTGAAACCTACGCAAAAGTGCCTCAAACGTACATTCTTTGTCATGGCCACCAGGGTCTATGCTTCATGTGTTCAAGCTACATTCTCTCTCCTGACCACCAGGGGGCGACTCCTCTGGTTGTATAGAAGTCTATGCTTCATGTGTTAAAGCTGCATTCTCTCTCCTGACCACAAGGGGGCGACTCCTCTGGTTGTAGAGAAGTCTATGCTTCATGTGTTAAAGCTGCATTCTCTCTCCTGACCACAAGGGGGCGACTCCTCTGGTTGTATAGAAGTCTATGCTTCATGTATTAAAGCTGCATTCTCTCTCCTGACCACAAGGGGGCGACTCCTCTGGTTGTATAGAAGTCTATGCTTCATGTGTTAAAGCTGCATTCTCTCTCCTGACCACAAGGGGGCGACTCCTCTGGTTGTATAGAAGTCTATGATTCATGTGTTAAAGCTGCATTCTCTCTCCTGACCACCAGGGGGCGACCCCTCTGGTTGTATAGAAGTCTATGCTACATGTGTTAAAGCTGCATTCTCTCTCTTGACCACCAGGGGGCGACTCCTCTTTGTTGTATAGAAGTCTATGCTTCATGTGTTAAAGCTGCATTCTCTCTCCTGACCACCAGGGGGCGACTCCTCTGGTTGTATAGAAGTCTATGCTTCATGTGTTAAAGCTGCATTCTCTCTCCTGACCACCAGGGGGCAACTCCTCTGGTTGTATAGAAGTCTATATAAATGACTCTACTTCTCTTGATTTATTCCCTCAGTAAACATTGTAAACATTAGTTTTTGGTCTCAATCTCTAGTTTAAAGTCTTCTTCAATACAGCACGATGTTCATTTAGTAAATTATGGTTCTTACATAAGTTATCTTCATATTTTCACCCCGTTATCTCTATGACCGCTGATTTTTCTGAGCCTAGTACTGACATACTTATGGTACAGAAGGTGCTAGAAGACAGAAACAGGAAATGTTCTCACACGTTAGCGGGAGCCTGAAAAGTCAGACAGTAAAATGTGGCAACTTTTGGGTTGAAAAAAAACCATCAGAAAATTAATTTTTTTATATCTCAAGCTGAATCTGAGGAAGTCGTTCATACTTTTTGTCTCAAACAGATTACAGACAACAACTGCATTGCCCTGTGCTTGATTACCAAACAAACAATTGGAGGGTTTTAATAATAATATTCTGTCTCTTGAAAAGCGCTATATAAATGAAATATTTTATATTTGATTTATATAGCGCTTTTCAAAATTACAAACATTAAAATCATAATTTAGCTCATTAAATTTGTCTTAAAACTGACAACATCTCTGTTTTCTTGAGCTTGTGATTACTTCCTGTGTATGTTTATGTTTATGGGGGAGATATATATATATATATATATATATATATATATATATATATATATGTTGAATGAAACAATTTATATAATACAAATTGTATTACTTGCTGTAAAGTTAGGCTTTTTATCATGAGGGTCTATGGGGGTTGATTAGTTTTTAGAGTCCACCTCAAGTGGTAATAATAATAATACATTCCACAAATATGCAATTTAAAGTAAAGACCTTTTATTGTCAGGAAATACACAACGTGAACAGTATATTTTGCATGCAAACTTCTACAGCTGTAATGCACCTTAACCATTCAAAGCGTTGCATTTTGTTTAAGCCAAGTTTAACTTCAAGCGTTTCACTTTTTAATGTATTCACAGTGTTATTCATACAAGTCTTTCAGCTTTGTAATACAGTGTGTGTTTACAACAATGTAAACATGATGTTATACTTAATAAGTAAGATATCCACAGACACCAAATATATCATTTTCTATAGCTGTGGTATGAAAAACAAAAACAACCTCAATCAAAACAGAGGTGATATTTCATAACACGGTCAATGCTGACCCCTGTGTTCCTCGGCTTTGGGGGGGGGGGGGGGGGGGGGGGGGGGGGGGGGGGGGGGGGGGGGGGGGGTTTACTCAGTGGGTGTTTCATGCAAAGTGTCAACATGGAAGTGCAGCAGCAGGTACCGGTCCGACTGCCTCCCTCCGCCCTCGTTCCCACTGTCGGGCCTGCAAATAGAAAAACACAGCGATAAACTAAAAGGTGATAGTTCCCTTTTTCTTTTTTATTAGAGAGAGTAACAGCAAAGAAGGACAGAGGAGAGGACTCCGTTCAATACGGTTGTGGGAGCTCAGGGAAGGATTTAGCCTGCATCGCGAAGGCGTTACTGCTGTGTGGCAATCTGATTTAACTCATTTTGGACATTTGGACCATTAAAGCATCGCATTAGCTGACATTATTTTAAAGTCTTAATAGATTTTCAAAATCCTACTGATTTTTTTATGATTTAAACCGTGTCAAATATGGTATTTAGTTTAAAGTCCAGGTTGTGTGGGCTAAATTGTAACTTTCTGCATCCATCAGTGATAACTGTTGCTAGTACTAAATACATAAAATAACAACAATAAAATGTGTAAATTAAAAAAATCAAATAATAATGTTCTGACCTGGAAGTAGATAACGATGATGAGTACAAACAGGACCAGTATCACCAGTACAACCACAGGAACACTGACTGGTGCCGACCTCTCATCACCTTCCTCCTCCTCCTCCTCATCATCACCCCGGTGTGCAATCTGTCCCTGAGCCGCCGGCACGGGACAGTCGGAGCTGCCTGTGGACAAAAAGGAAATGGATGACGTGAGAGTGAGACGGGAGAGTGAGACTGAGAGTGAGACAGGAAGGTCTCGGTGCGGGCCGTCCCACCTAAGACGTGAACCAGCGTGCCGTTGCCGGTGAGCCGCCGGTACGGCGGCGGGAAGAAGATCTCGATGTCGCAGCGGTACAAATCCGTGTCCGCGGCCCTCAGTCCGGTCACCGTCACCTCCACGGCGCCCTCTGTCATCTGAGCCGAGCACTGCACCTGAAACACACGTTTCGGTCCAGTTTCATTCCATGCAGATAACAAATGGTCTTTTTTTTAATATATATATCGTGATATATTAATATATTACTGTCAAGTGGAACAACGGCAAATAAGAGGCTACACACGGAAAATAAAGGATTCCAAATATTCTAAGGGCCAATTACGCAGGTAGAAAGGAAAGGTGACGGGGGGCGCCTCTACACCCACTGGTTCTGATGGCGTTGAAAAGGCGTGAATATGCACGTTTTGTGTTCTTTGAATGTGTGAAGACAACCCTTACACGTGTACCGCAGTCACAAATGTTGATTTAAGACGGAACAATCTCTTCTTTTTTTTACTCAGCACACATAATGCTCCCTTCTAGCCGTTGGACAGTGTGAACTCTGGCGCCACCCTCAGGCCAGAAAGATGAATTGACATACATTTAGCTGAATGCATTCATGTTACCCACAATCACTTTGTAAAGCCCCCCTCAGGATGGATGGACTTTTCCTCCATCACGACCAAGCCGACAATGTTACTCCAACTTTAAGGATCTTGAAATAGCAAAACTGGATCTATGTTGCAAATGCATCCATCGCTTTTGTGCTGTTATGTGTCAGGAAGGAACACTGCTGGGAGACCTTTTTTAAAAATAAATGTAAATACTCAAACAATCAGAAGTGCCTCTTTGGATGAGATGAAACCCAATGAAGTGCCTCTTCAGTGGCCCGATGTGCCTCCCAGTAGAGAACATGTCCTGTGGGCTCTACAGGCTAGAAAGATTTCTATGTTTGAGTCCAACTCGTTTGCGCTTGTGACCTTTAAGAATATTTTTACTTGAGCTTTATTATTTTTGCCATGTTTTTTTCTTTTTTGCTGCGTGTGTTCATTAAAAGAAGAGTCTTCTTCTTTCAATTTCATCTGTTGGTTTAATTGACCTTTGACCCGGGATATTATGATTATGGTGAGGTCAGTTCACACAGATCCAATAAAAATGTTGTTGGCTGTAGAAGATGATGATTCTCTGGGTTCTTTTATGAATTATATAATATAATAAGAATAATAAAAATGTTGTTGGCTGTAGAAGATGATGATTCTCTGGGTTCTTTTATGAATTATATAATATAATAAGAATAATAAAAATGTTGCTGGCTGTAGAAGATGATGATTCTCTGGGTTCTTTTATGAATTATATAATAATAATAATAATAAAAATGGTGTTGGCTGTAGTAGATGATGATTCTCTTGGTTCTCTTATGAATTATATAACAATAATAATAATAACAATGTTGCTGGCTGTAGAAGATGATGGTTCTCTTGGTTCTTTTATGAATTATATAATAATAATAATAATAATAATAATAATAATTGTTTTTGAATGCAATTTGTTTTGAGGCTTTTATTATATAGAGCACTTTTAATTGCCTTGTGGCTGTAATCAGTAAACTTGCCTCAAGTATTTGGTTAATTCATGACTATCTAAGAGAAGATCAAAGTTCAGGGAATATCATTATAGAATATGTATTAACTGTTAAACATCAGGACTGTGTGTGTGGTTGGATCAGAATTAATCAAGTGACATCATCATTTTCCCATGTTCATAAAATCTCTCTCGTGAAATATGCAAAACTGTAGTAACTTTGTGTTTTTTGACGCAGGACGGCCGTCTGTTACCAGGAAGCCGGTACACAACATGTCCTCTAAGATGTCCTCCCTCTAGTTTGAGTTGTAATGCGTTACCGTCCGCCCACCCTCACGCTCACCTCTCCCCGGTGCTCCACGGCCGGCTCCCTCTGCCCGGTGAGGGTGAGGATGGACGAGCAGGCCTCCCGGGCGCCGTAGAGGCCTTTGAGCAGAGTGACGCGCAGCTCCTCGGGGTCGGGGTGAGGGTAAGGCGGGGTGAGGTCGTGGGAGGGTCGCGGTTGGACCAGGCACTTCACCTGCGCCTCCCCGTTGGCGCTCACCACTCTGTAGGGCTGGATGACCTTCACAGCTGGAGGAGGAGACGGGGAAGGTCGGGTGGAGGCAGATAAAAGAGAAGTCAGAGAGTTTTGACCCCATGATTAGACACTTTATAGAACCTCCATCCATCCATCCATTATCAGCCGCTTATCCGGGGTTGGGTCGCGGTGGCAGCAGGTTCAGCAGGCCGACCCAGGCTTCCCTCTCACCCGCAACACTTTCCAGCTCATTCTGGGGGATCCCGAGGCGTTCCAAGGCCAGCCGGGAGATATAATCCCTCCAGCGTGTCCTCGGTCTTCCCCGGGGCCTCCTACCAGTTGGACGTGCCCGGAAAACCTCTAATGGGAGGCGTCCAGGAGGCATCCTGACTAGATGCCCGAACCACCTCAGCTGACTCCTTTCGACACGAAGGAGCAGCGACTCGACTCCAAGCTCCCCCCTGATGTCCGAGCTCCTTACCCTATCTCTAAGGCTGAGCCCGGCCACCCTACGGAGGAAGCTCATTTCGGCCGCTTGTATCCGAGATCTCGTTCTTTCGGTCACGACCCAGAGTTCGTGACCATAGGTAAGGGTTGGAACGTAGACCGACCAGTAAATGGAGAGCTTTGCCTTCCGGCTCAGCTCCCTCTTCACCAAGACGGACCGGTACAGCGCCTGTTTTACTGCTGCAGCCGCACCGATCCGCCTATCGATCTCCCGCTCCACCTTACCCTCACTCGTGAACAAGACCCCGAGATACTTGAACTCCTTCGCTTGGGGTAGGCAGTTTGCCCCCACCTGGAGGGAGCAATCCGACGGTTTCCGGCAGAGCACCATGGCCTCAGATTTGGAGGTGCTAACTCTCATCCCTGCCGCTTCGCACTCGGCTGCAAAACGCCCCAGTGAATGCTGGAGGTCACGGTCCGAGGAGGCAAACAGGACCACATCATCCGCGAACAGCAGAGAGGCGATCCCGAGACTCCCGAACCGGATCCTCTCCGCCCCCTGGCTGCACCTAGATATCCTGTCCGTGAAGGTCACGAACAGGACCGGTGATAAAGGGCAGCCCTGGTGGAGGCCAACACCCACCGCTCCGGGAGGGTGCCCCGGTTTCCCTTGTCCGGGCAAGGTAGCTTCAGTCCGTGGGCTGCTGTTCATCAGGGTTTATTGAACCGCTCTTAGTCTGGGCTCTCCCCCGAGACCTGTTTGCCTTGGGAGACCCTACCAGGGGCTGATGCCCCGGACAACATAGCTCCCAGGATCACTGAGCCACTCAAACTCCTCCACCACGTTAAGGTGGCGATTCATAGGAGGAGAACATAATTAACATATTATAGCTTTCTGCAATGGAGCAAAATACTCACTTTAAAGTTTAAAGGTCAGAGGTGGACAGTGGAAAAATGGTCATTGGCTGCTTATTTTTCTTTTTCACAGTTACGTAAAAGATAATAAATGTCATTACTATACTTTATTTTATTTTATTAAAATTAATCAGCTCTGCCAGAGGTGACGTACAAAAATCCTAAAGAACTCTGCACACCCACACGTCACTTCCTGTGTTTAAAGATGAAGGTCGTGTGGTTCCACAGCAGCGCTGCAGGTTCACGCACGTTCTCCACATATCAAAATAAAATAACAACCCGACACTATTTAACAGTTAAACGTTTGACATGTCGTTTAATGGCGTTCCCGCACATGAGAAAAAAGTATTTCTGTATTTGCTGCTCTTAAATTAATTTAAATGAATTCAAGTCCAAAATTAAAGGACAGTTTGCACAAGCAAACCCTAAAATTAAAGCCATTTCGATTAAATGTTTATGAATAATTGGTCGGAAGTACAATACAGAGCAGTTTTTTTGCTCCTTTCTCTACAAAGTGGGGGATTTTCGATAGTGCGAGTGTCCACTTAAAATGTTATGATGTTATGTGTAAATCTGTAAGTAGATAAAGTTAAAATAGAGCCAACTGTAAGATGTAAATGTGTTAAGTCTAATATTAAGATGTGACAAACAGAAACGGCATGAATGGTAAAGTATGGTTTCTATTTTACCACCACAAGGACCTCAATAATGACAATCATGAAATATTGAATTGACTCAACTGCACTTTTTCCGTCTGACGAGCACTTTTTTAGCATAATTTCCACCTTCAGATGGAAAGACTGAAGAGGAAAATATGCTTGTTTTTATTATGCTTTCTTGGTGAGCGTGAGATGAGGACACCACTCTCACATCTGTATGGTAAATATAACATAGCCAGCAGCAAGTTAGCTTAGCTTAAAAACTAAAGGAAATAGGCCATAAATATATAATGTATAACTCGGCTAACAAACAAACATGTTCATGATTGAGTCGTGGAGGTGCCGGATGGGAGAGTTCGTTAGCTTCAGACAGAACCAGGCTAGCGGTTTCCCCTCGTTTCCAGTCTTTGTGCTAAGCTAACGAGATGCTAACTCAAGCTACATATTTACTGTAGCCGACAGATGTTGGTATCAATCTTTAAAACACATTTCCAGAAATGTTGTACTATTCTTTTGACAATGCACTCCATGAGTGTAGTTAACTATTTATTTTTTTAATATTTGCTTATTCAACCCTAAATTAAAGCAGACAACACACCTCCATGCCTTTTTACACTTAAAATAAACATAAAGGACAGAAGTGTCTTCTCATAACTGGTCTGCTCAACCAGAGCACACGAGTGTAACATTAGTGTTCGTACAGTGCTGATACAGAATGTTTTATTTTAGGAAAATATACAAAAGTACTATTTATTGGTTGAGGTGGAGTCACCGTGGAGGGTTTCCAGCTGCGAGGGCCACCAGACGTCCAGCTAAATGTTTGTCATCTTTTGTCCCGTGACAACAACAAGTGTCACCAAACTAAACCCCAGTAAAGGTCTGTTGGTACTCACCGCTCCACGCCGGCCGGCTGAGGACCGTCAACACAACCCACGGCATCACACAGTGGGCCAGGAGCATCCTGCAGTGTGTCTCACACCGTGTCACACAGAGGCTCGTGAGCGCACTGAACAAATGCTATTAGAATACAGCAAAGAAAAAAACTGTGAAACGTGCCTTTTATGTTTGTGCACTTTTCTCTCAGCTGTCATGGAAAGCGAGTGCCAAGCACAGGAAATGATGACGATGACGGTCGTTTTTGCCGGTAAAGGGAGACGGCAGGTTTACCGAGCTGTGGTCTGGAACATGTTGTCTATGTGTGATACGATACGTAGGTTTTTTATTAAAAGTTGCATTCTGCTCCCACATTAAAATAATTATTCCTTTTTTCACGTGTTAAACTTTGTGAATAAAACAATTCATTCTGAAATCGTCTCTTTATTACACCTTACAATTGGAAATTAAAAATAGGATAGATATTGAATTTCAGATGTACTCTTTGTCTTGGGGAGTCACTTTCCTGGAAAAACTCAACGTTTTCATGCGAGGAGGATCCACTCGTCTCCAAAGAACCACTGAGACGTGAGAACCTTAACTTTAGGCCATTCTTATTATGTTCTGTGAAAAATACCACTGTGTGAGATATTTCCATAATTCATGGTACGATCATCAACAGAATGTGAAGAGGTTACAGTCTTGACATTCGGTCAGAGACGTCTGTGTATTGTGTCGCCGATTATCTACTGAGCACGCTAACCGGCTAGCCGCGGCCCGTCCTGTCCCGCGGTATCACGCGTACCTCTAGGGGGCGATAGTGAGTCACTGTGGCGTCCAGTCAGGAATACATCCGCGGCTCTTGGCCACCTTTTACACATTGCGCCTGAGGGCCGAAGACGTTGATGGCGTCACTTAATTCACGACAGAAACCATTATGTTTTAAATACAGGAATTAAAGGAGACTTTGTTAAATGAAGAGGACACGCCACAATGTCCCTGAAACTATACTGGAAACAGGGCTTTAGTTGGTTAGTCTTTCAGTAACACTTTATAATAACTGCACGCCATGAAGCATTAGTTAAGTATGAGTAAACACGGAATTTATGATTTATAAAGCATTGTTCCACACTTAAAATAGCTTAAAATATTGTGAAGGTATTGTGAAACTATTGTGAACATATTGTGGAAAATATTGTGAAACTATTGTGGAAAATATTGTGAAACTATTGTGAAAATATTGTGAAACTATAGTGAAAATATTGTGGAAAATGTTGTTGAAAATATTGTGAAACTATTGTGAAAATATTGTGAAACTATAGTGAAAATATTGTGGAAAATGTTGTTAAATATTGTGAAAATATTGTGGAAAATATTGTGAAAATATTCAAATCAGCTCCTTCATTTGCGGAATGATGATTGTGTCAATAAAGACATTGACACTGCAAAACCTTCAATTAGTTGTCGTTTATTCACCATACAGCCTTTAAACACCTTTAAAAAATAAAAACCTTATAATTTGTAATCGGTGTGTGACTCAATCAAATGCTTGAATCTGATCACCAGCGTCCGTTTCTGTCAGAATCTTCTTCTCTTTTTTTTTGTTGGTGCGTTTCTTTTTTATGCAAACGCACCAGATATGCAAAGATAGGCTGAAAACAAAACAGTGGAAAACCCGCTCGCTGTAGTCGGCGTGTTGTGACAGAGCGAAAGTGCTGACGCGGTGACATTCCGTGTCACCCTGACATCACATCTGTGCGTTGCCTGGAAACCCTCCGCGGGGTTTAACCCCATTCTCACTGAAGTTACAGTCAGCGCACGCCGCATGCGGCCTTTCATGAATATGAGAAGCTGTCAGTCAGGCTCTTTGTACATAAAGCTGATTAAAGGGAAGTTTAAATAAAGCATGTGCTCGTCTGGGCCAATTAATACTCAGTTAACATAACAAATAAATTCATCACCTCTGTTTCTTCCCTGCGGTCGCAGATGTTGTCGACTATGTTTAATATCAAGAAAGATTTAACTCTCTCAAAAGTTAAATAAAATCCTATTGTTAGTGACCTTTGAAGCTGCGGTTCCTTTACATCAGTGGTTCTCAAATGGGGGGGGGGGGGGTTACGGGAAGGCACTCCAGGGGTGTACATGAGATTTGTAAAAAAATATATTTAAAATTAGCATCCATTCAAAAATAGTTATTTAATAAATATTCCATAAAATATAAGTGTACGTTTATAAACAGAATTGTATATATTCTATATTAAATCAGACACTGAAGGCACAGCGCTGTGTATTAAATCTTTCTTTCAACCAGAAAAAAAATAATATATATATATATATATATATATATATATATATAAATATGTGATATATGATGTGTGCTTATAGTCACAAATCCAGAGCAAATGAGATTGACATGCAGAAGCAGACTCTATTCAAGAAACAGGGAGCCAGTATACTTAACACTGAAAACCATATATATAAATATTGATATATATAAATATATATAGATAGATGAAGTGAAGATAAAGGAAGAGTGGAAATATAATGTTTGTAATTTAAATGAATTATTACCACCATCACCTCACTAACCCGTCTACGTGACTCTGAGAACCCTCACGAAACTAATGCAGATGATTGACAGGCTGTAGGCCAATAAAACACCACATCCCGCCCACATAACCACCGCATGGGATGAATGCAGCCTGAGACCTGAGTGGACAGCTCTGATTGGCTGACGGGACTTTGGAACTGATGGACTCATACTAATTAAGAACAGGCCAGACTTAAATTAATCAGAGCATCAACGAATGAACAACGTTTAAATCCTAAAGGGCGGTGCATCCATGTTCTGGTCCTTTATTTTAGCGCTTATAATCCAGTGTGTGTCGCCATCTGGTGGTCAGTCGCTGCATGTGTGACCTTCAGTGAAACAGTGATCGGTGTTTCTGCAAATTGTACCTGAACGCGGCGGTTTGGTGCCGTGATGACCTTCAGGGGGTCGGTGGTGTGGTGACCTTCAGGGGGTCGGTGGTGTGGTGACCTTCAGGGGGTCGGTGGTGTGGTGACCTTCAGGGGGTCGGTGGTGTGGTGACCTTTAGGGGGTCGGTGGTGTGATGACCTTCAGGGGGTCGGTGGTGTGATGACCTTCAGGGGGTCGGTGGTGTGGTGACCTTCAGGGGGTCGGTGGTGTGATGACCTTCAGGGGGTCGGTGGTGTGGTGACCTTCAGGGGGTCGGTGGTGTGATGAGTTCCTCCTTCACCCATGCAACACACACACACACACACACACACAGAGAATCAGAGTTTCACTTGTTGCACAACACAGGGTTTGAGTGCATGTCGTAGTCCCATGTTGCAGCATAAGGGGGGGGGGGGGGCAGGTTGTGACTGGGGTGGGGTCATTTGAGGTCCTTTTGGGCACCTCCCCTCACCAACATCACCCCGCTGTAGAGCACCTCTTGTCCCGGGCCGTGACATCACGTGTCATGTGTGTGATGTCCTCCAGTCGGGATGCTCCCCCGTAACCTCAAGCAGAGCATCGGAGGAGGGGCAGAGGTACAACAGATGTGTACAGAACGTAATATAACAGAGTTACAACTATTATATTACAATACATTCATTTATCCATTCATTTAGAGCTAAAAATGAAAGGATTCCATTTTGTAACTGTGCCACAGTTTGTTCCACATTTTATTATAATGTGTTTTAATAAAATGAGTCTGATATAATTTAACACATTGTTCATGCTCTGGGCTGTATGTGTGATTGTAGGCCCCTTCCTCGTGTGTTTTGCCAATCTTCAAACATCTTAACAGCCTCACAAGTTATTTGTATCTGATATTCCAGGTTGACTTCATCTCAAAATCTCTTTATTTTATACTTTTAATGTTTATATTTGAAAATAAATCCATGCTGAAGTAGCATTTGTGCCCTTTGTTTGCAGCTGCATCACTGCCGTCTGCACCGGCGGAGTCCGACCACTAGAGGTCGCTCTTTGGTTTCAAAGCAATCTACAACTGAACAAGGGGCTGATTTAAGAGTGTGTGTGTGCGTGTGCGTGTGTGTGTGCGTGTGCGTGTACGTGTGTGTGTATGTGTGCTCTAGTACAAAATGTATATATATACATATATATCATTATTATTAATTATCAATATATATACATTACTATATTTATATATGAGAATATATATTATCATATATTCTTGTGATATTTATACATAAATGTATAAATAAAAGTGTGTGTATGTATGTATGTCTTACAATTATATATATATATATATATATATATATATATACAGTATATGAATGTATGTATTTATAGAACACAAATACATATACTCATATATTCTTGTTATATTTATACATACATGTATATATACATGTGTGTGTATTTATGTATGTATTACATTCATATATATACATGTATATATATATATATAGTATATGAATGTATGTATTCATAGAACACAAATATATATATACTCATATATTCTTGTTATATTTATACGTAAACGTGTATAGAAAAATAATATAAAATAATAATAATAATATATATACACTGCAAAATATATATATATATATATATATATATATAATTTATTTTTTTAATTCATTTTGTATGTTATATGAATGTATGCATATATATCTTCTCATATATTCTTGTTATATTCATTAATAGACAACACGAGTAGAATAGAATGACCTCATCACGCCTGATTGGTTAAAGCTGATTTCTGGGCTGGGCAGGACAGGAAGCACGGCACCGGGAACGCGCAGGGCACTGGTACGCGCTCCCGCTGAGTTTTTTTGGGATCCGGTTGGGATGTAAGGTTGCGTCAAGTCCGACTGTCGAACACCGGATATGATTTCCGCTTCACAATAAAACACCAACGCAGTTGAAACCGACATTTCCGGTTGGATAAAATTATACAGGATAGCAAAGCAAAAGCAACATGTGTATCCCTACATTTAGTTAAATGTTTGGGTTACTTCTTTTAAATTACACGAATACTATTCCGGCCTTAAAGAAAAGTAAGAATTATTATTATTAATTATTATCTTTTGTTTACTCTTTATAACCCTTTACACATGTAATCACTGTTACGCCACCCGGCTCCATTAAAGCTCATTAAACAATCAATGCAGGCACTAGTACAGGGTGGAGGAATCAATAAGGCCACTCAATCAATCATTAAAAAATAAATCAGGGAAGGATATTAATGACTATTTGAATATAATAATGTGTTACACAAAGACAAACGAATAATATTATTATTTATTTATTATTATTTAACATTTCTATTTTTGTACAATTCATAGTACAAAATGCACATTTTATTGTATTCTTTGTATTACATAATTCATGCAAACGTTGTTTATTTTTTATTTTTTTAAATTATTTTGTGGTTTTGAAATCGAGTTTATTTTGAAAATCCCTCCCGGAAGTCGTCCCTTTCGTCCGCCTCTGCCTTGACGCTGGCGGTGGTGGGATTCAGTGTGGCAGCAAGGGGCAAATCTGGGATATCTGGGAAAGGGGAGTCGGTGAAAACCGGGACTAAACCGGACGAAATTCACCCCCCCCCCACCCCCACCCCTCCCGACGGAGGCTTGACGGTCACACCGCGGGGCTTCCTACCGGACACCGGGCGTCTGGAGGCTGCGGGTGGTTTTTCTCCCTGGATCCGCACAGTAAGTAGCCCAATTCCCCGTCACCTCACCGCATCTCTATCCCAACACATTCACCCTCTGCTTTCTCTTTCGCCTCGCTGTTTTTTTATTATTATATTTGTATATATATATAAATATATATATATCAATATTTACAATATAACTCGTTGGCGACATTGTGGACCTTTTCATTTTTAACGGAGAGCAGATCGTTTAATTAACATCCGCTGGAAGAAAAAAAGAAAAAAGCTAATTAATCCCGTTAGTGTCTGCATGTGTATGCAGAGAAAAGAGAGAGAGGGAGAGAGAGAGAGAGAGAGAGGGAGATAAAACCACCATCTATACAGAAAATAGGGCGAATGCATTTCAGTGGGTTACTGCATATGCACACATAGGTTTTGTTCGTTATTCGTTGTGCATGTATTTGTGTGTGTGTGTATGTATGTGTGTGTGTGTGTGTGTGTGTGTGTGTGTGCGCCCTGCTGTATTAAGCGCCGCAGGGCCCTGCAGAGCACTCCGCTCCCCGGCCCCTGGATGCGCAGGTCCGCCGGGGGAGCAGCAGCAGCCGGCTGACAGCGCGTCTCCTTCCGCCGGATTATTTTTGGCGTTTTGGTTTTTCTGCTGCTCGGAGGCCGGGCGTGCTGAGCCCGACACGAGCAAGGCGTGGCATTCACATATAGCGTTACACAGCCACGGGCGCGTGCCCCCCCCCAGCTGCCACACTGACTTAAAATATATATATATATATATATATATATATATAATTTACCCTATTGGATGTAAATGAATGTATTTTTATATGTGTTTTCTTCGGCCTGCTCAGGTTTCTGCCCCCCCCCCCCCCCGCCTCACAGGTCCCATTCAAGAAGACATTTAATATTCAGCATCCTCAGACATGCAGGCCTGCCATCTGTCTGTCTGTCTTCCTGTCTCACCGCCTCGTCCTCCAGCTACTCAGTGTGCTGGATGCTGTCTCGCTGCCTCCACCCGTCTGTCACGCCGTCGTCCTGCTGTATGGACCCTGTGTCCGTCTCACAATTCAAACCCCACAACAACAAAAATTCAAATGAATCCAGAAATATTGTGACGAGCCTCCCACACTGAAAGTGTTCATTGGATCACTTTATATGCGACACGTGGGATCGAGTGCGACGTGCGACGAGTGAGTTAAGGTCAAAGGTCGTTGTGGTTTGGAGAGGACGGGGTTATGTCATCTTCTCCCGGTGGGCGTTTAGTTTTAGTGTTGTTCTTTTGCATCGTTCGTCCATGTCGGTTTACGCATTTTTAACATTGAAATGTTGACGTTTTCTTTTACGTTCTCATCCCTTGAATGTTGTTGTGTGTTTTTCACGCACAGGACGATGCGTGTTCCAATAAAGTGTGATTTCTAGATTTAAAAAGTGGGATTATAGATCCCCCCCACCCCCCTTCCGCCAGGTGAAATTGAATAAGCACAATTAATTGAAGGATTAGACGCAAACCAGGAAGTCCCGTTTGAAGGCCGACGGGCCGGTTGGATTTAGGCCTTCTGGCACCGCTTCACCCACGTGTCGGTTCGGAGACATCAAGCAATGTACTGTTTGAATACGCTGTTAAAATACAGTACAGAATCCTCATTAGTTTGAATTACTCTTTTTTTAAAAATTTATTTAAAGGAGCCAACCCAAATTAAGAATTCAGATATTAAAACGTCCACGGCCCAAGAAAAGTTAAATCGATAGGCTGTGAGTGAACAGGAGCTACTCTCTCTCTCAAAGCCCGGGACCAGAGCAGCAATGCTGCGATGCATCGCAAGTCGGAAATCGATCATTTTTTTCCGAGTCGATATTCCCAAATACCGGATCTATACGTGGCGTCCTGGGGCATCTGCTCGGGGGGGGGGGAACGTGGACGCCAGCGTCTACAGAGCACCTCCATCACGCCGCCAGCGTCGGAGAGAATAAAGAAAAGAAGAAAAAAACACATGGCTTTTTTATTTTTTTTTTAAGAAATGCTTTGACCTTTTAAAATCTGTTTTTAAAGAGAGGCGGGAGGTCGATGAATATGGGAGACGACGAATTGTGAGACCCACAGAATGTGTTTTTCTTTTTCTTTTCTTTTTTTATACCCAAATGAGCTTCGCTCCATCGTGTTCTCGCTTCTCAAAACGCTCTCCCGGGTCGTTGTGTCATCGATAACGTCTTTCTCACTTCATTTTCCGTGGAGCAGTTCCACGCTTCATACTCCATGGAATTTGAGTTTCAAATTGGTGGGTGGGGTGGGGGGGGGGGGGGGGGGGGATTGGGGATTTTGGGAGAGCTGTTCATGTTCACTAATATTTATTTTTTTAACCGGTTGACACCAAAGGAACACCACGTACGAATTATGAAAATGTAACGCAGTTCCCCTTTTTAATGTTCTTCCTCAAACGTTAATCGTCCCAACAGAATAATCCATAATCCGATCAATGAATAGGCCGAGTAGGATTTAATGCCATTTATTTTTTTAAACATGCTGCCCTAGCAAAGTGTTTCCACTCGGCACTAAAAGGATCCGTTTCAGAGGTCGTTGGTGAGAACGTTTTGCTCTTTTTCCTCCGCACCTTCTGTCCAGACTCTTCTTTCACAGCAGAGAAAACAAGATGATTAAACGCCTTCAATTTCGCCTTCTGAAATGAGTTCTGCCCCTGCGCTGATAATAATAATAATACAGATCCCAACATGCAACAGGAAATCATTTATGTCCAAACACAACAACAACAACCAAACATACATTTTCAACCAATATCCCTTCAAGTACCTCGTTTTGAAGCAATTTTTCTTCCCATCGCTAGTGGTGGTGGTTGGGCGGAGGTGGGGGGGGGGGGGGGGATTCTGCCCCAGGCCCGTCAGAGTCGTAGTGTGTAATCATTCGGACAGACGGGAGACGCCCCATCGTGCGTGCAGCGAAGTGGGGCAGAATCCAGCATCTCCCCGTAGTGCGGAGGGTTAACTGGAGTATAAGAATCCAGAGTGGCCTACTTCAACCGAGGCTTCTCTCCGTGGACCTGCGGGGTCCGGCTTTTACTGTCGGTCAGCGCTCATCCCCCGCGCCGCTTTACCAAAAGTCTGCCAATCACACTGTTTTTACGTGTAGGGGGGTTTGCCCCCCTTAGTTCATTGAAATAATCCTTCTATATTTCATGCATTTATTGTTACGCTTTCATCCCGACTCGCAGCCAATCACACAACCACCAGACAAACGGTGCGTTCTTTATCCATCTGGGTACAAAAAGGATTGAATGCAGATATGAAGTTTGACTGGAGACGGTTTAGAACCGCTTGGTACTGGTTTAGAACCGCTTGGTACTGGTTTAGAACCGCTTGGTACTGGTTTAGAACCACTTAGTACTGGTTTAGAACCGATTGGTACTGGTTTAGAACTGATTGGTACTGGTTTAGAACCGCTTGGTACTGGTTTAGAACCGCTTGGTACTGGTTTAGAACCGCTTAGTACTGGTTTAGAACCGATTGGTACTGGTTTAGAACTGATTGGTACTGGTTTAGAACCGCTTGGTACTGGTTTAGAACTGATTGGTACAGGGTTAGAATCGCTTGGTACTGGTTTAGAACCGCTTGTACTGGTTTAGAACCGCTTGGTACTGTTTTAGAACCCATTGGTACAGGGTTAGAACTGCTTGGTACTGGTTTAGAACCGCTTGGTACTGGTTTAGAACTGATTGGTCCCGGGTTAGAACTGGTTTAGAACTGATTGGTACAGGGTTAGAACTGCTTGGTATTGGTACTGGTTTAGAACCGCTTGGTACTTGTTTAGAACTGATTGGTCCCGGGTTAGAACTGCTTGGTACTGGTTTATAATTGATTGGTACTGGTTTAGAACAACTTGGTACTGGTTTAGAACTGCTTGGTACTGGTTTAGAACAAATTGGTACTGGTTCAGAACTGGTTGGTGCTGGTTTAGAACTGCTTGGTACTGGTTTAGAACAACTTGGTACTGGTTCAGAACTGCTTGGTACTGTTTTAGAACTGGTTGGTACTGGTTTAGAACTGCTTGGTACTGGTTCAGAACTGGTTGGTACTGGTTTAGAACTGCTTGGTACTGGTTTAGAACAACTTGGTACTGGTTTAGAACTGCTTGGTACTGGTTCAGAACTGCTTGGTACTGGTTCAGAACTGCTTGGTACTGTTTTAGAACTGGTTGGTACTGGTTTAGAACTGCTTGGTACTGGTTCAGAACTGGTTGGTACTGGTTTAGAACTGCTTGGTACTGGTTTAGAACAACTTGGTACTGGTTCAGAACTGCTTGGTACTGGTTTAGAACAACTTGGTACTGGTTCAGAACTGCTTGGTACTGTTTTAGAACTGGTTGGTACTGGTTTAGAACTGCTTGGTACTGGTTCAGAACTGGTTGGTACTGGTTTAGAACTGCTTGGTACTGGTTTAGAACAACTTGGTACTGGTTTAGAACTGCTTGGTACTGGTTCAGAACTGCTTGGTACTGGTTCAGAACTGCTTGGTACTGTTTTAGAACTGGTTGGTACTGGTTTAGAACTGCTTGGTACTGGTTCAGAACTGGTTGGTACTGGTTTAGAACTGCTTGGTACTGGTTTAGAACAACTTGGTACTGGTTCAGAACTGCTTGGTACTGGTTTAGAACAACTTGGTACTGGTTCAGAACTGCTTGGTACTGTTTCAGAACTGCTTAATATTTTGATGTATAAGAATTTGAGTCATTCTTTCTTTCCTGCCTGCTGTGTTGTTAATGTCTTTATAGCATAATATGTTACATATAAGTGAGTATATTAGACATCTGTGTACTGATTTGCACAAACAGGATGTGGTATCGGACTCGAGCCAATTAACGTCAAATCAAACTGGGACTTTTGGAACGCGACGAACGAATAAACATAGCAAACGAGGACGATGTTGACAAGTTCCGGTTTGTTTTCTGAGCTCTTCGGCTGTAAGCCGCTCCTCCATTCCTTGTGGGGGGGAAACAAAAAAAAAACATAAAAGAAAAAACGAGCGTTGATTTGGAGGAATACTGATCTTTTTTTTAGCACAACATTCCTGTCATATTTCAAGCGTGAACACACTACATTTAAACCCACTCAGAGTATTATTGTGCTAGAAAATGATTTAGTGTGTCCGGACTCCAGATCCATCTTGGTTGAAGGTCTTGTCTCCTAATCAACCCGGTTGTTGCTCCGTCTTGTCGTAGTCTCAGACAAAGAGGACTCTGGGCTTCATTTTGGAACTGGATTGCCTATCGGCGCCTCTGGTTTGCGTGTTCCTGCAGTGAGGGACTCCCACTGGTCTGGTCTTGACCTGGTCTCAACCTCTCAAGTCTTGGTCTGTGCATAGGTGGTCTGGACTAAAAGACTGGTCCCAGTACACAGTGTGCCAAAAATACCAGGATGTTCGACCTCATCCGGTCGCATTTTGCCGAATGCGAGCCAAGCGTGCTTGCTTGGCTGTTGTGCGACCCACAATCCTTTGCACAGCTGGAGAGACGGGTATCGGATATACGAGCAGGGGGGGGTCAAAGTTTACAACAAGGTAGCGTGTCCCAATATAGATGAACTGAAAGTAATACAAGTAATAAAGAGTACGCGGTAGGCACGTAGTGAGGGATCACGAAGGACAAGTCGATAGTCTTCCACCGTAAAAAATGAAAAACACTGTAAATATCATCAGAAAAAAGGTCTAAATACATAATAAATTGTACATTTCCTGGCCCCCCGGGGGAGGCCCACATGTGTCGCTCTTGTGCGATTCCTCCGGCGGCTCCGCAGTCATCTTGTAAACATCAGGCTGGATGTTCTGGTTACATCTGTATCAGCTGCTCGCTGGTGGCCACGAGAGACGGGGAGAACCGGGTCACCATCTGAAGTTGGTTTTCTTCTCCTTCTTCTTCTTCCTCCTTCCTCTCCGTCTTTCTGCGATGTGTCCCCCCCCCCTCGCCAAGCGCATGGAAAAGCCATCCGTCCTCCTCTCAGGAAATTCCTCCCGGTTCCCCGGGGCGAGAGAGACGGACAGGGAGGGTGTGAAGGAGCAGCAGAGTCCAGGCCTCGGCTTCTCATTGGCTCTCTCGGTAGTCAGTCGCGAGCGCTACGTTCTCTTAGCACGTCGCGCGCGCTCGTTAGCAGAGCGGCGCACGACAGATGTGCATATTTCCAGATGTGCAGATTTTCCAGATGTGCGTGCTGTTAGGACTCAGAGGTTTGACTTTAGTGAGTTTTTTTTTTTTTTAAAGATGGCCGCTACAAAACAGTCTGGTGGTTGTCAACACGTTTTTTAATAGCTCGCGGCCGTAGAAGCTGCGGCTGTTTCGGTTTGACAGGTAACCGCGGTAACCGGTGCTTTCCACTCACGTCGTGTTCCTGGTTAACACGGATTTGTTTTAGTCTTTTTTTTCTTTTTATTTCCTGCTGTTAATTATTTCCAAGAAATATTATTATTTAAAAGCTCATCGCTGGCAAACAGGACAAGTGGAGCTTTTGTGTGATTCTTTGTACCGATCTGTCGGTTTTAAATCGACTAATCGATTAGGCTTCTAATATTTTTTTTTTAATTTTTTTATACAAATGCTTCGTGGTTGCTGTGCAGTGACGTAGGTGTCTTTTTAAAAGCCTTCGGTCTATTATAAAGTTATGAATTTAGTCGTCTGTGTTTCATCATCAACGCCAAACATTCACGTGAGTTACCGCGAGCAACCGGGTGGACGCGTTCGCCTGGAGGTCGCCAGTTAAACCGAAACACCCCGTCGCTCTGAAACGGTGTCCATCGGTGTCAGACAGCAAAATGTGAAATTAATGACATTCCTCACATCCATTACCTCTCAATTAATTCAAAACGAGTGCCGGCACGTGAACTTGATACCACGACCCCCACGGCGCGGCGTGTGATGCAGCACTCCTGTGCCGTAGTTTATGGTGGTGCACTCTGCGCCAGTGCTGAATCAGCAGAAACGCTCGCCCATTAAAACGGTATCAAGGCTGGAGCAGGAAGTGTGTGTGTGTGTGTGTGTGTGTGTGTGTGTGTGTGTGTGTGTGTGTGTGTGTGTGTGTGTGTGTGTGTGTGTGTGTGTGTGTGTGTGTGTGTGTGTGTGTGTGTGTGTGTGTGTGTGTGTGTGTGTGTGTGTGTGTGTGTGTGTGTGTGTGTGTTTGATGGCTGTGTCTGTTGGACAAGTACACTCACTTACCAGTTATTAGGTCCGCCTAGCTAAAACAAAAACAAATCCCATCTTTTTTTTGGTTCCGATACCTGCTTTGCCTTAAACGGGTTCCAAAGCGGTCTACTTGAACTGGAGGAGGCTACAACCAGGCGTAGAAGAGCAAATTGCCTTTACTCTTTATTTTGTGTGTGTTTTGAAAAAAGCTTGAACGAATCAAGTGCACCGCAATTAATCTCCCACCAATAACTTTCTATACACAAGTTCAGAAGTAGGAACATGATTTCAAAGACGAGCGCGATGGCCGACCGACAACTCCTTCGTGAGGGGTTCGCAGTGGATTTCTAAAATTAAAAAAAATGTGTGTGTGTTAATTGATTTGCATCTGTATCTCATTTCCCCATAACTCTCAGAGTATTCCCTGTGTGTGTGTGTACATAACAATAAATGTTTTTTTTTTGCTGTTTGTTGTTGAAACAGGCAGCTGAACGCAATGACTCAGCTGTGTGTGTGTGTGTGTGTGTGTGTGTGTGTGTCTCCCTCACTCACACGCACACACACACACACTTCGTGTTAATGGAGTGTCCAGATGAGTATCCTCCGCCTCCCTTTTAAGATAATCTGGATTTCACCGCCTCTGTGACGAGCTCACTGATGTCGGCCTGACGGACATTCCTCTCAAAGCAATGGTGACGTCGTCTCAACAAAAAAAAAAACAGGATTGTTTTAAATGTACCAAAAAAAAGACCCATTTCTCAGACGTCGTCGCTGCCTTAAGAACTTTGCCCAAATAAAGTAGTCGTGAAGTTTGATTTTAAAGCTGTAATATCTGACTGTTTAAGGCTCAATCCACTGGACTTTATTTGAATTTCCCCTGATCCGTGTCATTTCATTATCCTCAGATGCAGACGTGAACATTTGACAGCTGAACAATTGTGCATTGAGAAAACAAAGCTTCTAAAAATAATAACGTCATCGTGGCTCCGGCTCTGTTTTCATTCTTTCCTTGCGGTGTTTTGTTTGCGTGGATCTGGACGCTCTGGAGACGGTTTTGTTCGGACTCCCTTCATCTCCGGCTGAAAGGGGAAAAAAAGTTCAGCTGTGTGTCCTCGTCTCTGTTTAACTCCACACAGATGTGGAGTCATTCTGGCTGCTTATGCACAGCACTCGCTCTTGGAAAAATTGAATCTATCTTTTTTTTATTTTTCTCTCTCATTCTTTTATTTTTTTTAATATATTTTTTTCTCTGCAGCTTACTCTCTCTAAGCCACTTCCCTCTCTCTCTCTCCCTCTCCGTGTCTATGTCCCTCGCCCCTCGTGGAGATCCAGGGCCGGGCTGTGCAGCTGGGAATCAGGACTGTCGTTTCGTCTCTTTCGTTATTAAAAATTCAGACTTTTTTTCCGTGAAACCGTTTGTCTGCTTTGTTGCAAGATTTAAGCAACTTTTGGAAAAGAGTTGGCAACACCAGCCCGGGTAATTCGATGAGATAACTTTTAAAAAAAAGGTTTTATCTAGCGTATTCTTGCTAGTTTCTCCAGATTACCAACCCCTGCTTTTTTTTTTTTTTTTAATTGTCAAATTCAGGAATTTGATTCAGATTGACGTCACGAGAACTGATAGTTAATATCAACTGATAGAAAACGTCCTTGAAAAAGCTGCATTGTGAACAAACACAGGAGACTTAACGTTAGCGGTAACTGTCCTGCTTTGCTAACGTTAGCGACGGTTGCGTGAAAGTACATTTATTGTTTTGTCTGTTTATGCCGCGTTTTATGTTAAAAAAAAAACGAATACTATTGATATACAGTTATCGACTCAACTCGATTATCAATGTCTGCTTTGTTTCGTGATGACAAAAGAAGAGCCGAACGCGGGACACACCCAAACCGAACACCGTGGCGGTTGGACACCGTTTGCCGTTAGCTAGCCTGTTGGCGTTCACTTCCGGCTACAAAGCAGTAAAACGAGTCACAGAGGCGTCGCCAATTACTGTGTGTGTGTGTGTGTGTGTGTGTGTGTGTGAGAGAGAGACAGAGTGAGAGCGTGTTTGGGGTTTTGCCGGTTGGTTGGCAGGCCCAGTTTGAAGTAACTGTTGACACAGTAAGGTGTGTGTGTTATGGCTTGGTTGGAGGCCTGGAACGGCTACTGTTTTTCTGCGCTTGCTCTCCCATACGTAAAAATGAAATAAATAAAAAAAGGACCCGGTCCAGACCAAAACCGCCGCCGCCGCCTCCTTCATCCAGACGGCTCTCCGGTGGAGATGGAAAGTATGTGAGCCTCCTGTCTGCCTGCAGACTTTTGTCCCAGTGCGAATCCAAACCGTGTGCATGCAGATACTCTCTCTGCTGTGAGATCGTGTTACTGGATCAGCTGTGCTTCATGACCCCCACCCCCACACCCACCCACTCATTGCAACCAAATGGGTTACAGGAACCCCCTCCCCCGTAAACATGTCAACGTTTAATTATGTGAAATTAACGACACAATATCTGCACGAGCATCAAGTGTGGTTGAACAGCGGGCTCAAATCCTCCGACCGCCTTTTTTTTGGAGAAAAAAAAACGTGCGGATGGAAAGTGAGTGAGGAATAAGATCGCCCACTGCAGTACAATCGTCTGCATCGCTGTCATTCAGCAACGAGCGGTCCGCCCGGAACGCGTCAGCTCTGTTCAGGGAGCAGATGTACTTTCCATCCAGTCCGCGGTTCTTCTTTCCTGTGTTGAATGTGTACGTCGGGGCACGGCGACGTGGCTCCACACATGTGCAGATATTTCCAGCCAGAGTCTTTGTCCATGACTCGTTTTTTGACTGGGGGAGCAGGTGACCTTTCGATTGACCCCCTTCGCTAAGCCCCGCCCACTGCCACCATGGAGCCCAACGGCAAACCCTGAAATAAAGATGGAAGCTGAAGCTCACAGTGTGAAAGGTAAACCCACCTCGTCATCAGGCGATCGAGACAGAAAACAATGAAATGAAATGACTCTTAACCAACCGGAAAATAAAGGACATCTGAAACGATTGCTTGGGAGTCCACGGATAGCTGTCGGAGCTGGACGACGCCATACGCTTTGATTGGCAGAGGAGACATTCGAGAGGCGGGACTTCAGCAGAACGGTCAATTGGCTCGTTTGTAGGAAGATTGCCAAACCCAGAAGTTGAGAACCAGGCGATAATCCAGAGGTGGAGCGAGGCCGTTGTTAGGCCAACCTGCTGACGAGGCGTTTCTCCAGTGCGTACTGTGTTGGGTGATTTTGATCCTTTACGGCGGGTGAAGCCGGGGGCTTGTTGGCCCTCGAGGACTTGTTAGAACTGGAGCAGGTCCGATGTTCTCTGCTCTGTCATTATGTGATTAGCGCCATAACTGAAGTGTGTGTGTGTGTGTGTGTGTCATATCTATGTTTGGGTATATGTGTCTGAGCAGGTATTTTACTGTCGACTTAATGAATGCAGACTTTCACACGCTCGTTTTGTATGAAAAATACACAAATCCGCCCTCCTGCCGTTATTTTGTGGACTCTTTTTTCCGGTGGCGCTATCGCGTCGAGGAAGGCGGCCGTCGGTGGCTTCTCGATGCGAGATGTTGTTTCTGGCAGGAATCGTATTGAACCGAGGACGGACGCTGAAGTGGAAACTTAAACTCATGCTGCGAGTGAGGCTTTTGGTTTGGACGTCACGGCGCGTGAGCCGGAGGGAAAAATGGACTCGGTAACCGCAGTCGGGGAACGGGAGCTACGGTTTGTGGGTTTATTTTCAGTTTTCAGCAGTGTTTTGGGTGTTTGGAACAAAGTTATAGTATCGAGCATCAGTGTGTATCTCATTGGTCGTCAGTGCTCTGATCTGTAAAGAACGTGGTGGGAACATTGTGTTTCCTTTTGAATGGAGCCAGGCTAAATGTTTCCCCATTCAGTTTTATGTTGTACAGCCCAAAGTCACAAATTAGCCTCAGAGGGCTTTACAATCTGTACACGTACGACATCCTCTGACCTTTGACCCTCACATCGGTTCAGGAAGAAAAGGAAAGAAGCCTTCGGGAGAGCTTCAGAGGAGGGTCCCTCCAGAAGTACAATAGAGGTCATGGGACCAGAATGAGCCGCATAACAGAGTTGCGACACGTTCAATGCACAACACCCCGCTGGCTCCACGCAGCTAGTCGTTGTTTGCGGTTATAAGAAAACTCAAATTATTCGAGGAAATATATGCGATTGGATTCTTCAGAATAAAAGCCCAGTTAAAAAAAAAAAAGGTGAGTGTGTTTTTCGTGTGCTGGACCAGGACACCGGATCTCCTTTTGCCTTTTTTTGTTTGTTTTTTAATGTGTGCCGTGTCCACCGGATACAGATGCAGTCAACCACGTCAGTCTTGCTGTCTGTCTCTGCTCCCCTCAGCAGTACTTTAACCCAGTAGCTCAGTGACCTTGTATTTGAGTGTGTGTGTGTGTGTGTGTGTGTGTGAGACGATGTTCACTCTGTGCGTGTGTGTGTGTGTGTGTGTGTATATATATCAAAGCAGCAAAGTAGAGTGCTGTGATTCTTCCTGACAGTTCTGCAGTGCGACCAACTCCACTGCAGCGATGTTAACTCTGTGTGTGTGTGCGTGTGTGTGTGCGCGTGTGTGTGTGTCCAGCACTTGTGTCCAAATGTCGTTCTTTTTTGAGGAAACGTCTCCTCCACACTTGTCTTGGTCGTGTAGGCTCACGCTCCTGTCGGTCGTTCTGCAACTGGAACTAGGTGTTCTCCATCAGCAGCCACCCGTCACACACTATTTCCCTGCGTGTGTGTGTGTGTGTGTATGCGTAGATGTGCACACTGAGGTGGCGTCGCATGCTTTAACTGTGCTACTTAGCTCAATCCTCACAGCAGGGGGGGGGGGCTTTAAAGTTCCCCCGCCCTCGCCCCCAGAACTGCGTTGCCATTATCGATTTATCTACGGATTGTCTTCTCTTCTAATCCGTCGGGTGTCAGAAAGAGTCGAAGGACGAGGAGGGCGAACATTTGAAAAGCCGGAGCCGTGCGTGCCGGTGCGCCGCTAGGTGGGATGGGATTATGGGTGTCGGCTGGTCACCAGGCAGACCAGTGGGTCATTTCCTCTTTCGGGTCAGCAGCGAGACACCGACTGAGGGTTTGAATCCCACTGGACCTGTTGGGGAGAAACAAAAACCTCAGACCTCTTTTTCCAGCTGTACGTGGGGATTTATGTGCAAAGTATTTGAACTCCACATATAAATATGCATAGCGACTGCCCTCTACTGGTTGACACTGCTATTGCAATTAGATTGAGCTGTCGGCGCCTCTCTCGTGTGTGTGAATGCGGGTCACTCGGGTTAGCTCTGGATTTCAAATGTGGGCGGTTCTAAATAGGTGCGTTGGAGGGGGCGGGGCCTAAAGCTATCCAAGTATGTCACACGCATACACACACGTTGTCTTTCTGTACTCATAATAATATAATAATAATAAGACATTATCTAGCCATCTTACTCTTTCTTTAATTATCACTTCTTGTTTAAGAAGCCCTTCACAGCCGGCAAGAATACATCTATGGAGCATTCAGGCCTATATCCAGTATTTGTTTTTTTAAATATTTTATTGTTTTATATATCGAAAAAAAAAAGAAAAGATGCCAAAATGTCCTCAGTTGAAAACTGAAATGTTGTCCTCACAAAAAATAGCAGAACAACATCATCACACACACACACACACACACACACACACACACTTGTGGAACGTTCCCTCGCGGTGCCATGAGGAGAATCTTTTTTTAAAAGTTTGCTGGCGTCATCTGAAGTGTCGGCTTTCGTTTTTTTCTCCCTACGCCGAGTCGATTCTGTTTTCTCCACAAATCGTCTGTTGACCTTAATAACCGAACAATAAGAACATTGTTGTGAGCGCCGTCTGGAACTCAGTCGATCGGGACGTCGACGATTGGAGGAAGCGGAACGATGGAGCGTCGTTAGAAAACGTCGTAAAACAATGTCTTTTATTGTAACAATTAAAAGTTTTTTGCCAATTATTTCCGATTTAATTTGGCGTGGAAACCCCTTGAATTCCCCGGCCTCTCGTTATATGAAGTGAAACGTTGGAGAGGTAAAGCTATTGTTTTCAATCCGAGATTTTTTTACATTTTTTTTTATAAGCCTCTGTTTTGGCCGGCCACGTTGTCATAAATCGACCTGGAAGGAGAACCGGAGCTTCAGCATCGCAAAGCCGCAGCCAAGATTTAAGTATTCACGTGGAGAAAATTACAATTTTGATGAATAAAAAACAACTGAAAATCACATATATGTAATTTAAGGAACGGACCTTTAAAGCTACTACGGGGCACTTTGATTTTGTGTGGGTTTTGGCACCCCGTGTGGACATAAGCAGTAGTGTTTCAGAGCCCACCCGAGCTATTTCCAGAGGGCAGATGGTCGACCACGAGCTGTTTCGACACGGCGTCATTAGCCAATTCTTCTTTTGTGAAGCGATCTGTTGCAATGCAATCCGCGGATGAGGAACCATTTCAAATGACACATCAGTTTTTTTATTTATTTTTATATTTCTGAAATGAGACGGAAGCATAAAGTCGCGTGCGTGTCACAACCGCATCAGTGCGACTGAACGTTAGTCACCCTCATCGAGGACGACGGATCCCGGCGAGAAACAAATTTGTTCTTTTTGTCGTCGTTGCCATAGCAACGGTTCGGCTGACCTCGGTACCAGCTCTGTGAACATATATAAATATGCCCTTCTTTCTGTTTCTTGCGTTGATCTCGTCTCACCCACGTACGTATCTCTTCTCGGCCTTCGTGGACCACTTCAGGCCGAGCAGCGGACGCATTTTGATGTCACGGTTTCTGCATCGCATCCTTTTTTAAAAAAAATTTTAAACAAAAAAACAGCAGCTTTTGTTTGTAAAATAGCGACGCACGTTTCAGTCAGCTGTCGAGGGTTCGCGATGCTCCGACGTCCCCAGTGAGCGGAGCACATCATTCAATTCAGATTATTTAATATAGTCCAAAATCAGAAATTACATATTCTCCTCAGAGGGCTTTTTTTACAATCTGTACACATACGACATCCCCGTCCCGGGACCTCACGTCGGATCAGGAACTGAGTGTGTGTTGGTCCTCGACAAAGCGCTCGTTGTTTCAACCGTCAGCTTTTAATCATGTGAGAGCTGCTCACGACCATTTTTTTTTTGCTTCGGCGAAAGGATTGGAGGATTTTCCTCCTCTTGCATGTGACCTGTTGACATCATTACACACACACACACACACACACTTAATTTTTTTACATTCACACTACCTGTATAAATAGCCGATTTGAAGGTCAGGCGTGACCGCGGCGTGAGCGAATCTGACTTGATGACGTCCACGTTACAGCTGAATCAGCGGAGAGAGAGAGAGATGCTGTTGCCTGTCGGTTATTTTTAGGTCACACACATCCAGCCTGCTCAGCGTGATAGAAACAAACACACACACACACACTCACACACACACACACACACACACACACACTAGTGCCACCTGTAGACGGTACATTTGTGGTGTTGACAGCTGCTGTGTGTTTCTTTAGTTTCCTTTTGATGAAGCTAGGCTAACAGTTTCCCCTCACTCCCAGTCTTTGTGCTAAGCTAGGCTAAAGATGGAATGCATATTTTCCCCCAAAGGAAAAAAAAACAAGCTACGTCCATCCAATCCCCAAATATTTTTGGCATCGGCCTGAACAAAGCCAGTTGAGATGCATGGTTTGTATTTAGTGCAGCGACGTTGTGCTTCTCCGTCCAAAGGAAATATGATCGAGCATGATAATAATAGTAATATTAATAAAGTTTTCCTTTTCTCTCTCCATCTCTGCAGGGTGATTGAATTCCTCCACTCTGAGCTCTGTTAGCAGACCAAAGGTAAGCTAAGCTCTATGGTTTCTGCAGTGAAATTAGGAAGTGTGGTAAAGATAACTCCTCATTTATACTTCACCAATCAGCTTTCAAAGTGAGCGACGGGATAATACAGAAACGGGACATCTAGGACGCATAATGCGCAAAAAAAGATCATCGAAAAGTTCGAAACCGATGTGTTTTTTGGCCAGTTTGTGACGGACCTGTTTTTGTGTGCTGGTCCTCTGTGTGGTTGTTTCTTACAAAGTCACATATACTCTTTAAAAGGGTTGTTTATGTACTGCCAAACCTATGTGGACCTTTTGGGAACTTCTTGGCCGGTTTAGGGTTGGTTTGGGATCAGTCCCCATAAACCTGTTTTAAAGAACATCACAATGGGCGCCGGGCATCCTTTCCCCCCCCCAGTTTGCTGTTAATGAACTTAACTGGCCTGCACAGAACCCTGATCCCCATCCAACACCTTCTGAGGTCTGACCTCAACCCCCATCCAACAACCTTCTGAGGTCTGACCTTAACCCCCATCCAACAACCTTCTGAGGTCTGACCTCAACCCCCATCCAACAACCTTATGAGGTCTGACCTCAACCCCCATCCAACACCTTCTGAGGTCTGACCTCAACCCCCATCCAACAACCTTCTGAGGTCTGACCTCAACCCCCATCCAACAACCTTATGAGGTCTGACCTCAACCCCCATCCAACACCTTCTGAGGTCTGACCTCAACCCCCATCCAACACCTTCTGGGGGTCTGACCTCAACCCCCATCCAACAACCTTATGAGGTCTGACCTCAACCCCCATCCAACAACCTTATGAGGTCTGACCTCAACCCCCATCCAACACCTTCTGAGGTCTGACCTCAACCCCCATCCAACACCTTCTGGGGTCTGACCTCAACCCCCATCCAACAACCTTATGAGGTCTGACCTCAACCCCCATCCAACACCTTCTGGGGTCTGACCTCAACCCCCATCCAACAACCTTATGAGGTCTGACCTCAACCCCCATCCAACAACCTTATGAGGTCTGACCTCAACCCCCATCCAACAACCTTATGAGGTCTGACCTCAACCCCCATCCAACAACCTTATGAGGTCTGACCTCAACCCCCATCCAACAACCTTATGAGGTCTGACCTCAACCCCCATCCAAAACCTTCTGATCTTCATCGTCCAACGTAGCCGACCTCGCTCATGTTCTCGTGGACTAGTTCCTGCTGCCTGCGGGTTCTAAAACCTGGTGGAAAGATGCCTGAAACCAGAAGAGTTGAGGCTGTTATAGCAGCAGATTAATGCCCGGAAAATGTGGAAAGAGATGTTCAACAACCGTGTAAAGTATGGGTATAATATTCACGTGCCTTTTTGGCCGTATAGTGCAATTGGTAGGGTTTCCAAAAGGCTATGATTGCTGCCGTTGCTATGAACCACCTTTTTTGAGCCGCAGTGTTTCAGTCCTTGGCTGTAATGTTCTTTAAACCGGTCTTTGGGGTCTGGAAGAGGTTCGGCTGCCATCTGGATCAGACGTAACGCGTCACATTTGTTTTGATCCCAGTGTTCACAGTTCAACGTGTTATTTTTTTATTAACGTCCCGTCCATCACTTATTGTCTTATTGCATCAAACCAGTCGGGCCGGCGCTGCGGGTTGTTAGAACGCTACGTGGAAGGTTCTCCAAAATAAATGTTCTCGGCGGACGACTCTGATGACGATTAACCACTCTGGGCCTCGTCGGGGCTTCTGTGTTCCCGACGCTCGAGTTTCTTCTCCCCCTTTGTTGAGATCCGTGGAAAACTGAAGAGGCTCCAAACGTTTAGCCCAAGCCAAGAATTATAAACGTGCGGTCGGCGCCAACTGATTCCTGGACGCTCGAGACGGAAGTCGTGTTGCGCAACAGCCTGAAGGGGTTTGGGGGAAACGGTGGAAAGTGACGCGAAAGCCTTTTTCTGTGCCATCTTTTTAAACCAAGAACAGCTTCCCATTTAAATATTGTAAAAAAAAAAATCATGTTTGCCAGTTAGCTTTTTCCACGTGGTATTAATAAGACATTATTATAATGCTGAAAGGCCATTTTAGTAGTGTTAAGAATGTATTAAATGATTTAGTATTGCTGAAAGAGGTTTATTTTAAAGTGAAACATTAAAAAATCTAGTCAACGCTATCGAAACAGGAGCTTGAATGAACGTTTTATTCCAAAGTCAGATAAGCACCACTGTGTAAATTATTATTTTGACAAAATATTGTCGATTTAAACAACTGTAAAGCTTTGTGCATGTAGTTTATTTGTGCACCACCTTTTTATACAACTGTAGAAAATATAATGAAAAAATGGTGGAGGATAAATAACATGTTTCCCATAATTGTAGGGAAGAAAACTAAATATATTTACGATAAATCTATAGAGGAGGACAAATACATTGTGTGTCAATTACAACTAAAGTGTAGCATGTTTGAGCTTAAACGGAAGCACCAGTTGTGTGTGTGTGTGTGTGTGTATACAAGCAGTGTGTATGTATATATATATATATATATATATATATATATATATATATATATGTGTGTGCGTGTGCGTGTGCGCGTGCGCGTGCGTGCGCGTGCGTGCGTACATACATACGGGAACCCTCATTTGTGAATGTTAGTTTTTTCTGTGAAGATCAGACAACTTTTTCATAAACCTAGAGTATGTGTGTGTGTGTGTGTGTCACAACCACACACTGCTGGTATATTCATGTATATTCATATACACACACACACACACACCACTTTGATATGAACTGTGTGTGTGTGCAGCTAAACACACTCCAGAACTGAGTAACTGGTAACATCACACACACACGCAGCTCATATCAAAGTTGTGTGCGTGTGTGTGTGTGTGTACACATGAATATACCAGCAGTGTGTGGTTGTGGCTTGGTGAGGGAGTGGCTCGTGGTCTTGCATTGATTACAAGGAGGAGCTGCATAGGTTTGGTAGAAAAATAATAACAACAATCTGTATATTAATGTGGCGTCGGGGTGAGATTGAAAGTGACCGAAGCGTTCGCGGTCACTCCAGGAAACGAGTCCCACGTTTTTCTCCCAAAAGCTCGGTGACAACGAGCTAACT
Organism: Cyclopterus lumpus; assembly: GCF_009769545.1. Classification (NCBI taxonomy): domain Eukaryota; kingdom Metazoa; phylum Chordata; class Actinopteri; order Perciformes; family Cyclopteridae; genus Cyclopterus; species Cyclopterus lumpus. Next base: position 4,309,880 of record NC_046986.1, read on the forward strand.
GCTAACGCGCTGGAAACGGCGAGGGGCAAAAGTCGTGAGAATCACAGGATGTGGAAATGAAGCCTTTTGTCTGTGGCGATCCTCTGGCTCCTCCCACAGGCCGGGCTCCGGGTCCCAGATGTGGTTTGGGAACCCGAGAATAGCAAAAAGAAGTTATGCCTCCGCTCTCCGTCCATCGTGTGAGGCTGCACTTCTAGACCTGTGTCACCTCGACGTCCAGCCTGCTTATGCATGGAGGGTGTGTGTGTGTGTGTGTGTGTGTGGGGGGGGGGGGGACTCGGCCACATCATCTTCAATCCATTCAGCTACAGTTGAATCAACTTCCTGCTGCCTCTTGTTTGTTTCTCCTGGAGCAAAAATAGAGCTCATTTGTTCCCTAAATCTGGAACACACCACCGTGTGTGTGTGTGTGTGTCTGTACATGTGTGTGTGTGTGTGTGTGTGTGGGTTGTCTCAGTGTCACGTTACACAGCGGCAGCTGGGTACCCCTGGGATCTGCCGGGTCCAGCCTTTGGGGCTCAAATACACACACAAACACACACACACACTTAATTTTCACCACTTCACGTGCACTCGTGTGTGTGTGTGTGTGTGTGTGACAAAATAAAACCAAAAGTTTTCATGCAGCCCAAATGAACTGTTGATAAACAGCTGGTTCACCATCTATGTGCGCCCCCCTCCTCCCCCCCCCCCCCCCCCCCCCCCTTCCCTCCTTGTATTAATCTCCCTTCCTCTTATTCAGAGATGCAGGCAGATGTCGATACAGGCAGGAAATGATGTAATGCCTCCTGCAGGTCTCGGGGGGGGGGGGGGGGGGGGGGGGTGAAGTGATATCATTGTTGCTGGATCGGCCTCGGCTTCCTCTGCGTCTCTCCGCGATACACAAACATTTACTTTCAGCCGTGCATCACCATGACAATCATTTGAATTGCAGTTAAACCGCACGCGTGAATGACTTCATCGGGGAGAGAGGATCAAAATAAACATGCTCGTCGTGCGGTTTATTTGAGCTGATTTACAAAAGAAAGGGTTTCAGGGTAACTTCCTGCTATTGAGACACTGATGCGGAGTTCTGTGAGCCTGAATAGTCCTTAAAAAAAAAGAATTTAAATACACAAGTCTGATCTCTGACTTGTGTATTTAAATTGTTGACTGCAAACCTGTCAACACGCAGCTGCAGAGGGGCACAAGGGTGGATTATTATCCCGTAAATCTGGCTGAACCAAATCCACTTTTTTGTTGAAACAACGAAAAGAAAAGGACAATTCGTCACTCTTTTAAATGTTGTATATGAAATATGTTTTACCGGAAGAGCATACACAAATAAAACCTTCTCAAATACACTTGAGCTTCATCCATTTGTCTATTAAATACACAGTTTGGACCGCAAACCAACTCCGAAGGTGCAGCCCGCCACATACTCTATTGGAGTGTTTAGATTTAAGCAATTTGGCTATGCAATATGGATCAATTCATTTAATTATCGGAATAATAGGGAGTAATATGAATTTCCCATTAACTGTGATGATTTATCCTCCTGATGTATGTGGTGCATCCTCACATGGGACACCTCATTTTAATAAACCAGCTGATGATGATGATGATGGACATCAGTAGAAGCACTATAACATATTCATCAAAGGTAAGTCGCCCACTTGTTCTCAGGTGTGTTGGTGCTCAGTAAGTAGGTCATGTGGGTTGAAGCTAATCTGGGTCGACTGCCGCTGTAATTGGGTCGAGAGGATATAAATACCTGGTACTTTAATTTATTCTAGGATTAGTGTTTCTTTTTTTAATTTTATTATAAAAACATAAAAGAAGGAAACTGCTATATTTATGCTTATAATCGGCCGCACATTTATATTTATATATTTATATATAGTTATATATATATATATATATATATAGTTATATAGATATATATATATATATAGTTATATATATATATAGATATATATATATATATTTATTGATAATTTTGTAATATTTATTTTTATATATATTTATTTATGTATACAAAATATCTGAATATACTGTACATCACTAAAGACGACGTAAAAGTAAAGATGGCCTTTATTTTGACTTCTAAATAACTTTAAATCCTTTTTGTTCAGTGATGGAAGAACTTTAAGAGCGTCACACGGGGCGGGACTGACCAGCAGAGTCCTTGACGGACAGATCTTTCCATCCAATCAGATTCCTGAACGTCCGCTTTCAGACGTTTTCGTGCATTCGCTGATCTCCGGACTGCAGCTCGACATAAGGCGAGCAGAGCGACACACACGACACTCAGAGAGGACGCACTCACACACGCACACACACGCACACACACACATGCACACAGGCACTGTGTGTGGCTTTTTTATTTACAGCATCTAGTTGAGGGTGAAGGATGACATTACAACTTAAAAGTCTGTGAAGAGAGGAGATGAAACATTGTCGTGAAAGCGTTTATTCCATTCGCTGTGTGTGTGTGTGCGTGTGTGTGCGTGTGTGTGCGTGTGCGTGTGCGTGTGTGTAACGTCTCAACTTACTATCTGGATTCACTCACTGCTTCTTTTTTCTCTGGATCTGATTTATAGCTTCGCCTCACAAAAACCCAACAACCCTAAAAATACCTGTGTGTGTGTGTGTGTGTGTGTGTGTGTGTGTGTGTGTGTGTGTGTGTGTGTGTGTGTGTGTGTGTGTGTGTGTGTGTGTGTGTGTGTGTGTGTGTGTGTGTGTGTGTGTGTGTGTGTGTGTGTGTGTGTGTGTGTGTGTGTGTGTGTGTGTGTGTGTGATGTCCTGATATAGAGCCGTGGGAATGGGCCACACTGAATGAGGGAACATTAAAGCCTCCTCTGTTGTCGTGTGCACCAGTTGAGGCTCCGTGTTGCTGCTGGGAAACTGGGAGCTGCCCAGTGCAGATGGAGCGTGTTGCTCAAGGGCACTAAAGCGGCAGATGTTGGTGGAGTCGAGAGGGAGGCGGGTTGGCAACATGAAGTTTTCTTTTAAGTCTGTTTTTTCTCCACCTGCCTCTTCTCGTCTCCTCTTTACTCCTATTGTTTCCTCTTTCCTTCTCTCGTCTCCTCTTTCCTTCTCTCGTCTCCTCTTTCCTTCTATTGTTTCCTCTTTCCTTCTCTCGTCTCCTCTTTCCTTCTCTCGTCTCCTCTTTACTCCTATTGTTTCCTCTTTCCTTCTCTCGTCTCCTCTTTCCTTCTCTCGTCTCCTCTTTCCTTCTATTGTTTCCTCTTTCCTTCTCTCGTCTCCTCTTTCCTTCTCTCGTGTCCTCTTTCCTCTTCTCGTCTCCTCTTTCCTTCTCTCGTGTCCTCTTTCCTCTTCTCGTCTCCTCTTTCCTTCTCTTGTCTCCTCTTTCCTTCTATTGTTTCCTCTTTACTTCTCTTGTCTCCTCTTTCCTTCTCTTGTCCCCTCTTTCCTTCTCTCGTGTCCTCTTTCCTTTTCTTGTCTCCTCTTTCCTTCTCTTGTCTCCTCTTTCCTTCTATTGTTTCCTCTTTCCTTCTCTCATCTCTTTCCTTATCTTGTGTCCTCTTTCCTTATCTTGTCTCCTCTTTCCTTCTCTCGTGTCCTCTTTCCTCTTCTCGTCTCCTCTTTCCTTCTCTTGTCTCCTCTTTCCTTCTATTGTTTCCTCTTTACTTCTCTTGTCTCCTCTTTCCTTCTCTTGTCCCCTCTTTCCTTCTCTCGTGTCCTCTTTCCTTCTCTCGTCTTCTCTTTACTCCTATTGTTTCCTCTTTCCTTCTCTCGTCTCCTCTTTCCTTCTATTGTTTCCTCTTTCCTTCTCTCGTCTCCTCTTTCCTTCTCTCGTCTCCTCTTTCCTCTTCTCGTCTCCTCTTTCCTTCTATTGTTTCCTCTTTACTTCTCTTGTCTCCTCTTTCCTTCTCTTGTCCCCTCTTTCCTTCTCTTGTCCCCTCTTTCCTTTTCTTGTCTCCTCTTTCCTTCTCTCATCTCCTCTTTCCTTATCTTGTGTCCTCTTTCCTTATCTTGTCTTCTCTTTCCTTCTCTCGTGTCCTCTTTCCTTCTCTTGTGTCCTCTTTCCTTCTATTGTCTCCTCTTTCCTTCTCTCGTGTCCTCTTTCCTTCTCTTGTCTCCTCTTTCCTTCTCTTCTCTCCACTTCTCCATTATTTTGGTCATCTCTTTTATTGTCTCTTCTCTTTTCATCTCCTCTCGTCTTTTTTGATCCCCTCTCCTTTTTCTTCTCTTATCTCCTATCTTGTCTCCTTTTTTCTCCCTGTGCCCTGTCTCCTCTTATCTCCTCTTTTATTTTGTCTCCTCTGGTCTCTTCTCTTTTCCTTTCCTCTCCTCTGCCTGTCCTCTTGTGTCCTCCTCTCCTTTCCTCTCCACTTACTCATGTTCTCTTCCTCTCCTCGAGAGGTAAACAAACCACGGTGATACATGTTGTATTTATTGTCTCACTCCCTCTTATTCAAACAGAGGAGAGGTGAAGGGAAGGAGAGGAGGAAGGGAGAAGGGTGAATAAAGAAAAGGAAGGAGAGAAAGTGGGAGGGGAGAAAACGGTAATGGACGAGGGAGAACAGGAAAGAAACAGAGGGAGGAAAGAAGGAGTGTGATTGCACGGTTTCAGTGTGACAGACAGGAGGAGTGTGGCTGCAGCAGCAGAGTAATTACTGTTTTCTTTGGACACACACACACACACACACACACACACACACACACACACACACACTCTCTCTCTCTCTGCACTTATAGCCCATCACTACTTGCTGTCTCGGCTCTTTTGAGGCTCTCTCTGGTGACGCATGCGACTGCTATCGGATACACAGACCAGCAGAGACCGGCGCAGACTCTTTTACGGCCGACGCCATCGAAGATACGCACGCACACACACGCACACACACACGCACGCACACACACGCACACACACACACACACACACACCTCCAGACGAGTTGGCGAACTTAAACAAATGTTAAAGTCAATTAACTCCCAGAATGCCGTTGGACCACCCTCAGAAAAAAGAGGAGCGTTTCAAAATCACACTTATTGATCCGGTCAATTATCGGCGTGAAAGTATTGATTTGTGAAGCTTTGAGTTTTTGGCCACTGGGAAAGTAATCGTGTGGAAGGATAATAACCAATGGGAATTTAATTATCGTCCACGACATACGCAGACGAGTGCATTGTGGAGCTAAAAAAATGGGGCGCGATCATCGTGAGAGAGCACACGCACGCGCACGCACGCACGCACGCACGCACACACACACGCACGCACACACACACACACACACACAAACTCTCGCCCTATCCTCCAGTTTAAATGACAGACCGTGCTAACCACAGGGATCTAATTGTAGCGCCGCTCCTCTATGTGTGTGTGTGTGTCTGTTGGCTAGCAGTTGGGACCGTTGGGGGGGGGGGGGGGAAACGACAAAACGTCTACCCAGGAATAGCACCCTGTGCCCTGTGCCCTGGGCAATACTCTGGGGTCATCCTTGAGGTAAGGGGAAGAGGTGAGGAAAGAAGGGAATACGAGGAGGAGGCGGACTAGAGCACACGGAGGTGAGGTGGAAGGGATTGAGGAGATTGATTAGATTATTGATACGGTCAGAGCGTGTCACACTTGCTCGCTCTCTTTTGAAAGTGAATATGAAGCGACAACAAGATGCTTAGCTTAGCTTAGCATAAAGACACGTGGTGTAACAGCGAGCCTGTTTCTCTCCCAAGGTTTAATGAGGCGACGACAAACATAATCCAGCGTATAATCCCCCTTTAAATCCATAATGTCATGTTTTTACACTTTACACTTTCGGCTGCAGGGAGGCGTTATTACCTCTTTTTTTTTTTTTTTTTTTTTTTTGAGAGCGCCGAGCTTGCAGTTTGTCCTCCCGTGTCTGGTGTTTATGTTGAGCGGGGGGAAAAGTCCAAAATGTCACGACTTCACGGGGTCGGTTCTGGCTCCACCCACACATTGAGTCATGCTGGTGGAGCCGGTCTGCTTCTCCACACGACACTTTCAATACTTAGAAGTAGTAGAATTCACTTACAGGAGGATTTTAGGTCGATAAATCATTAGAAAAGCGTGTTGCATCATCATCATTATCATCATCATCATCATCACCATGACTCAGTTTCTACTGGTTGTCGACACAACTGCTGCCGTGTGTGTGTGTGTGCGTGAATGTGTGTGGGTGGGTGAAGGATCATTATTACCGTCATTAATCACAACACTCAGTGTGTTGACTTGTTCTCGGTGTAGTTACATAAACAGTTCTTACACTCTCACACACACACACACACACACACACACACACGTCTTAATCTCGTAACCTTTCCCCTGAATTCTCCCCTCTTTTGTTTTTGTATTCTTTTCTTATAAATCATGTTTATGTTTCAGATTCCTTGACCCTGTTGAAATCTGTAAAGTAAAGTGTTTATGTGTGATATGGTTGTAACAACGTTCAACATTATTCTTCTGCTCGGTACAACAACAAAAAACGATTTGGCATCCACGTTTTCCAGAAATATGCAGAATGACACACAGTGAAGACAAAAAGTTCCTGTTTAGAGAACAAGACGGTCTGAAGCTGATAGTCTGGAGGCTGCAGTGTTCGTTCCACAATCATAATGATAATAATGATAATAACAACACACCCGTTGACCTCCTGGGAGCTTTAGGAAGCATCAACTATTATATGATCCACTACGACCATTTTTCTAATCGGTTTGAGGGTTTATTTAAAGAAGAAAAGTCATACATTAATCGATATTATTGAACTTTTAGCCAATCTGGGGAGAACAATATTAGTTTTACTTCCATGTCTCTGCCCAGCTCTTATTTGTGTCCCCGGCTTCTAAAAAGGTCCTTTTCGAAAATGTCCCCATAATTCTGTAAAGAGGTTTGACATGACTTAGCGGGTCTCTGCATCTCAGCTGGACTTTATCTCTTTAATGAATCCCTGCTGCCGTTTCCTGCTTCTGTCCATCTATTCTAGTTTAAAGACTCAACATCTGCGATCGGTCACAAACGGGCTTTTTATTGTCCTCCTTTTGATTATTTATTTTTGGAATTGCAGCTTTACAAGCGTGTGCCAGGAAGTCCTCTGATGTGCAGTTGTGAAATCAATACCAGGGTTAGCTGGTGTGACCTTTTAACTGTCTTTCCCTCGGGCTGCCTGTGATGACTCTGATCACATGGAGGGAGGGAGAGAGGGAGGGAGAGAGGGAGGGAGGGAGAGAGAGAGAGAGAGAGAGAGAGAGAGATGAAATTCCGACTGTGTGGCTGTGGTGTAGTGCAGGCTGTTGGCCACTAGATGGAGCTGAGAGATCACACTGCACGAGAATGAACGCGTCTTAAACCCCTTTTTTTGTCTTTCTTCTCCCGCCCTCAGATGGATCAGCTGTCTGACGAGGAGGTGTCGGTCAGGGGGGAAGAGGAGGAGGAAGAGATGGACAGCGACAAGGAGGACCAGGACCTGGATAAGATGTTCGGAGCCTGGCTGGGAGAGCTGGACAAACTCACGCAGGTACACAAAGTAAGGGAAGTCCGGCGTCTATCCGCATGAGCCCTCAAGAACTTCCACGTGTCGCGATTGAAGTCCTAACGCTCTGTGTGTGTGTGTGTGTGTGTGTGTGTCTGCGCAGAGTCTGGATGAGAGTCGCCCGGAGCCGCCTCCTCAGCAGAAAGCTCCCCTCAGACAGGAGACCAACATGGCCAACTTCTCCTACCGGTTCTCCATCTACAACATCAACGGTAAGAGACGCTTTTTTACTCCCTCCGAGTCTGATTTGTTCTTGTTTTTGTTTTTTTAAACCTCGTCTCACACGCCGGTCGTCTCCGTGTCCGCAGAGGCGCTGAATCAGGGCCAGAACGTGGACCTGGACTCCCTCATGGCCGACCTCTGCTCCATCGAACAGGAGCTCAGCACCATCAACGCCAAGCCCAACAGCATCGGCAGCATGGCTCGCCTGGGGCTGACCGACACCAAGGTACACACATATGAAGAATTAAGCTTTTTGGTTTCATTTGGTCTATGATCACCCCGCCCCCCCCCCCCCCCCCCCCCCTCCACCTTAGGCTACACGCGCTCCTTCTTTCCGTCTCCAGGTCCGTCAGAAGCCTCCAGCCGGGCGCAGTAGCCGGCAGCAGCCAGCAGGCGGTGGCGGTAGTGGCGGCGGCAGCGGCGGCGGCGGCGGTAACAGTGTCAGCGGTGGCGGGGGCAGCAGCGGGGCGAGCAGCAGCAGCAGCAGCGCCAGAGCGTCGCCTGCCGGCACCATCAGAGCTCCCGGCGGGCCGCACGGGAGACCGGCGCTGGCCTCCAACTTCAGCCTCGACGACATCACCGCCCAGCTGGAGAAGGTGTGTTTTCTTGTGAAGGCTTGTTGTTGTTGTTGTTGTTTTTTGTTGGGCTGCCTTCATGCTGTCCTCTATTTCCTGCTAATTAGCTTCTAGCTAACCGTGTTACAGCTAAGAAGCTGTCAAACCAGTCAATAAATGAGCTAACCCCACCCACCAGGCGTCTCTCAGTATGGACGAAGCTGCTCGTCAGACCTCCTCGCACTCCCTTAGCTCCGCCTCCTCCTACACGTCGGCCACGATGCGGCGGCCCGGCTCGTCTCAGCGCCAGCACCGGCGCACGGGGTCCGTCGGCACGGTCAGCGAACACGAGGTAAACTCGGCCTGATTATGATTCCTTTTCCACAGTTTATGAATACGAAAAAATTAAAAAGCTTGACAACTGACACCCTCTGTTCATGAACATGACTGAAACGGGACCTTCTGGGAGTCTGCGCCTGACTTCCTGCACCTTTTTCCTTCCTGAACCTTTTTAAGGCGCGTTCCATCGCCCACTCCTCCCGCTCCTCCGTCACCTCGGCGTCCGGCGTCTCCGTCAACTCCGCCTCCTCCATGGACTCGTTGGACAGCGTCCTTCGCGCCGACGAGCCGGACGGCCAGCAGCCGCCCTCGGCTGCGGGAGCCGGCCATCCCAACACGGAGGTACGTGCCGACTTTTAAAATGAGCAAAAGGAATGCGTGAACGATTGTTTGGCTGACCCTCGCCTCTTTCGGAATACGTTGCAACATCTGAAACAATCGGACCAAACTATTTGTACATGATTCTCATAAAACATACGGCCGCCCGATGGAGAATACAGTCTGTAACCGTACTTTAACGTACTCTCAGATGCAGGTTTATTAGCTTCTAAAACCACAACGTTGCGCAATAAACATATACTTCGTGATGACAAAGTTAAAAGCTCGACCGTATTAGATTGAAACCGACAGAATCGACCGAGGAGAGACGAGACAAAGGGAACGAGAAGGAGAGAGGAAACCAAAGAGAGC